>NC_034411.1:14634135-14792526 GCF_002078875.1 Numida meleagris | reverse complement strand
AGACGGACGCGCGGCCGGGCCGGAGGCTGCCGCGGCGCGGCCGGGCGAGGCGGGGAGCGGGCGAAGGAGGAGGGAGAGAAGCGGCGAGGGAGGGAGAGAGGGAGGCGGCGTCTCCTTTAAAAGCCGTGCGGGGCCGCGGCCCGCTCCCACAGGGCGGCTGTGATTGGCGCGGGCCCGCGAGCCTCCGGGGTCGTGACATCGGCGCGCAACAAAAAGCCGCGGCGGCGTTCGGCCGCCCCCGTGCATGGTGCGGCGCGGGCGGGACGGGCGCGCGCTCGCAGCGCTGTCCCCGGCGTTCCACCGCGGTGCTCCCCACCCTCCGGAGGGTTGGTGTTTTTTTTTTTTTTTTTTAAAAATGATCGGTTTTTATTTCGTTCCCCTCCTTTCTTTTTAAAGGGAGCGGAGCAAAGCGAAGCCCAACTCCGTCTCCATGTCGCTGCGGGACTCCCGGTAAATATCCGTCCGTCCGCTGCGGGTGATGCGAAGGACGCTCGCGAAAGGCGCCGTTCCGCTCCGTAACACATAGCACCCACTCGCGGGCGGGCACGCGCGCTCCGAGAGGAGGACGAAAAGGAAGCACCGACTTTCCGACCGCTGCTTTCCAAAAGGAGAAGCCTTCCCCTGGCGGGGACCTTCCTTCTGCCTCCTGCCCCGCCGCTGAAGGCATGTTCCCGAGGCGCTCCGCACGGCGGGGAGCTCCCATTTTCCGCCCGGCAGCCGCAGAGGAGCAGCAGCAGCGCGGTTCGGAGTAACTCCAAGTGATGCGGGGACCGCGGCCCGAGAGCAGCACGCGCTCCCGCAGACGCCAGCCCCGCCGCACTCAGGTACGGCCCCGCGGCCGCTGAACGCCGTCTCCGCAGGATGACTCCGTGCGCTCCGCAAGAGAGGGGGGACGGGACGCTGAGCGTGACAGAGAGCGTGTAGCCATCCTTATCCCGCGCGGAGTTTCGCGGGGGAGAAGAGCGTCCCGCGGCTCCTGCTCGGGACGGAGCGCGAGCGGCTTTTTCTTTTTTTTTTTTTTTTCCTCCCCCCTCCCTCCTACGCTGGGAGAGAGGGGCCCTCCCCCTCTCTGCGCCCGGGGAAGCAGGGCCGGGTGGGAAGCCGGCCCCGGGCCCCGCGCCGGGACGCGGGCCGGGCACGGCGGGGAGGTCCCTCTCCCAACCGCCCCGTCCCTCTCCGTCCCCCGTCCCCTCGGCTGGTGGCCGCTGCGGCGCACACCTGCGGCCGCCGAGGGCAGCGCTCCGGCCGCCCGCGCCCCTTCCCCTCATCCTCCGCGGCCCGGCCCGGCCCGGCTGCCTTTGATCCCCGCCGCGGGGTTTTCGTGCCGCCGCGCACCTGAAGCGGCCCCGACGGGGCCCCCTCCGCGCCGCGCGCCGCTCGCCATGGGTCGGCAGCCACCTGCGGAGCGGCCCCGGCCGCCCCCCGCCCCGCGGCGCGCTCCCCCGGCGCGGTGCCCGCGCTGACCGCCTCCCATCGCCTCCTCCTCCTCCGCGCAGGTCGACCATGGTTGCCGCCACCCGCTCACTCCTGGCGCTGCTGCTCTGCCGGGTGCTGCTGGGCGGCGCGGCCGGCCTCATGCCGGAGGTGGGACGGCGGCGCTTCAGCGAACCGGGCCGCGCCGCCTCGGCCGCGCAGCGCCCCGAGGACCTCCTGGGCGAGTTCGAGCTGCGCCTGCTCCACATGTTCGGGCTGAAGCGGCGGCCCAGCCCCGGCAAGGACGTCGTCATCCCCCCCTACATGCTGGACCTCTACCGCCTGCACGCGGGGCAGCAGCTGGGCTACCCGC
Organism: Numida meleagris; assembly: GCF_002078875.1. Lineage (NCBI taxonomy): Eukaryota > Metazoa > Chordata > Aves > Galliformes > Numididae > Numida > Numida meleagris. Next base: position 14,790,740 of record NC_034411.1, on the reverse strand, counting down.
TGGAGAGGGCCGCCAGCCGCGCCAACACCGTGCGCAGCTTCCACCACGAAGGTAGGGGCCGAGGGACGGGCGGAGGGAGCGGGAGGAGAGCGAGGGAGGGCCGGAGGAGGGGCGGCGGGGCGGGCTCCGCGCTTCGGAGGGGGTCGCGGGCGCGTTTCCAGAGCCCCCCGCGGGCTCCGGGGCTGCCGGCGGGAGGCTCTCGCCGTGCTCTGCCGCCCTAAACGGAGCGTTCCTACAACGAGCTCTCTTTGAGCGAGGCGGAACGCTAAGGAAAGCGTCCCTCGAGCCGCAGCTGAGCTGCCGGGGCCGCGGCGGAGGTTCCTAATCCCTTATCTAAATCCCCGTGGGAGATGGGCGAAGCGGTCCGGCGCGGCCTTCCCCCGGTCGCCGTCGAGTGGAGGGGCGGCGGAGCCCGGAGCCGCGCTGCGCGCTTGGAGGTAACGCTCCGGGCTGGGGCTCCGGCCGCTGGCTGCCCGTCCGGGGACCGTTCCCAGCGAGCGGCTTCCACGGCCGAGATCGCTGCCGCGTAGGGGCCGCGGAGCCGTCGGTGCGCGCCGCTGGTGCGCTCTGTAGGAAACGTTTCCCCGGGATGTAATCTGCCCTTGCCGTAGTCTCTGGCGCTGGCACACGGCGGCTCTGCTTTAAAAGGAATGAAAACGCGGCCGCCCTGCGCTCTTCAGGTGGAACTGTGCTGAGGAAAGGAACGCGCTTGGACCTAATGGTTCTGCTGGACGGAGGTGGCCCCGGTGCTGTTTAGTGGGAAGCGAGATCAGTGATGAAATGTAACTCATGCTGCAGCCTGCACTTCCCTGCACAGGGAAGTAAACAGCAGCAGCGCGTGGCTCATCCCTTTTAAGCCTGTGCGTGGCAGGCAAGGCACTGAGCAGGAGAAGAGCTGAGGGGCACAGAGTGTAACTTGTAGACAGATGGAGCAAGGTTGGAAGCTGTGGTGTTGCAACAAACTCTTTGACATAGAAGCTGTCCTCCAGTTTCCACAAACTTGAGACGAAAATCACTGTGACTCCATTTTTCCATTGAGTTCTCACTGTTGGTTCGTGACTTCATTAAAGCAGGAGGCTGTGCTGGGAGCGCTCACGCATCTGCATATTTACAAACACCGGGCTGGTCCCCAAGCGCTGCAAAGCTGAGCCCTGCCTGGTGCGGGAAGTTGTGCTGGAGCCAGCAGGGGAATGGCACAGCAGCTAAGAGCTGCTCACACCAGTGCCAGCTTCCCTTCAGAAAGTGAATGGATCCCCGGGATGCTGATGAAAAAAACAGGATTTCAGAGAGATTTCTGGGGGGCAGACACAATTTCTTCTGTGTCTGCAGCAACAGCGTACAGTGTAGCAGCCCTAGATACGTAGTGCTCCACCTGAAATTCCATTCCAGCGTCTGTTGGCTGAAAGGGGAAGATGGCATGGGGTTTAGGGATTGGTTTGGTTGCTGAAAACGTGTTGTTTCCTTATGCATTTACCATCCATCCCTTCTAGCAGCTGGACCCATTCTCACAGTCCTTTGGACTGCATACTGGGGCGTGCTTTGTAAAGTGCCTTTACAGATGCTGAGCTCACTGCCTCTAGTTAACGTATGCAAATCTACGCATTAAGATTAAATAAGTTACTGAAATTGTGGAGTACTGTTTTTCAGAATGGAGATTAAGAGATTGGTGCTCGAGCCGTATTCTTGAAAAATGCAGAAATGCGATAATTCCCTTAAATCCTCAGTCGGTTTTAATGATTCTCATCAGACCTCCGCTAACTATAGTGCTCGAGTTTTCTCACTGATGTCCTTGAATTCCAACGCGATGCTTCATGTTTCTCGGCACTTGTAATGACTACCTGGAATGCAGAGAGCACCGGTGTTCCATCAGAATGCATAACAATGGATGGAGCGTTCTTAACTTCATGCTATACATGCTTGCCTAAATAAAGAGAAGGATGAGGGAGACTGTGCTTTCTGCCTGGAAGTCTTTCAGGTCTTGTTTGTCGCATGCGGTAACTGCCATCTGAAAGCTGCCGGCAGCAAATATCTGAGGGGTTTGGTTGCTTGCCTCAGTTCCTAACTTTTTTTTCTCTCTCCCTCTGCTCCCTGCCCCCTTCCCTGCCCCCCTTCCTGTTTAATCAAATTAGAAGTTTTGGAAGAACTGCCAGAAACAAGTGGGAAAACAGCACGACGTTTCTTCTTTAATTTAACTTCCATCCCTAATGAGGAGTCTATCACCTCAGCTGAACTCCAGATTTTTCGGGAGCAGGTGCACGAAGCCTTTGAGAGCAACAGCAGCTACCATCACCGTATTAATATTTATGAAATTATAAAACCAGCCACAGCCACCTCTAAGGACCCTGTCACAAGACTTTTGGACACCAGGTTGGTGCATCATAATGCAAGTAAATGGGAAAGTTTTGATGTAACGCCAGCTGTTTTGAGGTGGATTGCACACGGACAACCTAATCATGGGTTTGTGGTGGAGGTGGTTCACTTGGACAAAGAGAACAGTGCCTCCAAGAGGCACGTTAGGATTAGCAGGTCTTTACATCAGGATGAAGATAGCTGGTCTCAGCTCAGGCCGTTGTTAGTGACGTTTGGGCATGATGGCAAGGGACACCCGCTTCATAAAAGAGAAAAGCGTCAAGCGAAACACAAACAGCGTAAACGCCACAAATACAGTTGCAAAAGGCATCCGTTATATGTGGACTTCAATGATGTGGGGTGGAATGACTGGATTGTTGCCCCGCCGGGGTATAGTGCCTTTTACTGTCATGGGGAATGTCCTTTTCCGCTGGCAGATCACCTAAACTCGACAAACCATGCCATTGTTCAGACTTTGGTCAATTCAGTGAATTCCAAAATCCCCAAGGCTTGCTGTGTGCCGACAGAACTGAGTGCTATTTCAATGCTCTACCTTGACGAGAATGAAAAAGTTGTACTAAAGAACTATCAAGATATGGTCGTGGAGGGTTGTGGGTGCCGCTAACACAGCGAATATATCGGACAAATGCAAAAAAAAAAAAAAAAAAAGCTGACACTTTAATATTTCCCAATGAAGACTTTATTTATGTAATGAAATGGAAAGAAAAAAAAAACACAACTATTTTGAAAATATATTTATGTCTACGAAAAGGTTGGGAAAACAAATATTTTAATCAGAGAAATATTCCTTTAAAGATTTTAAATGTATTTTAGTTGTACATTTTATATGGGTTTAACCCCAGCACATGAAGTATAATGGTCAGATTCTTATTTTGTATTTATTTACTATTATAACCACTTTTTAGAAGAATAGCTAATTTGTATTTATATGTAATCAAAAAGAAAAAAAAATATAGGGTTTGTACATAATTTTCCAAAATTGTAGCTGTTTCAATCGTGTGTATTTAAGTTGAAAAGAAGACATGGAAGGTTACTATGGCAAAGTGCATAGCACATTTGCTTTCTGCAGTGCTACTGTTAAGGTCACAAGTTCAAGTCCAGAAAAAAGTGGATAATCCACTCTGCTGACTTTCAAGATTATTATATTGTACAATTCTCAGGAATGCTGCAGGGTGGGCTGTCCAATCCATGAGAACTGGCATCCTCCTTAGGTGGAACATTTGGATAAGAACCAGACGTTGCTGATCTAGTATAAATACTACTATTCCCGACTAATTTGCAGAGAGAATATACGAAGGGCCAATAGAGATCCTGGGGGAGGTGGGGGAGGGGGAAGACCAAATCCTTTCTAGACCTACAGAAAAGCGAATGTTTGATGTTTCCTTTAAAAGTCCTTCCTTTAAAAGTCCTGGCCGAATATAAAACAATAAAAACTCAAATGTCATCTTTTTTTTTTTGTGATTATGTATGCTAAAGAGGAAAAATGATCTTATTCGTACTGGCCCTTGTCTTTAACTGTTGGGTAAGTGTCGCATACCTCCTCACCTCAGGTGAGAGCTCACTTCTGTGGAGTGTAACAGTGTTGTGAATTGTCAATTTTTTGTGCTTCGTACAGCAGGTTGTTACCGTGCGCAGCCTCCCATCTAATCTCAGCTGATGGTTTTGCAGTTTTACGGATTAGCTCCTCTTCCTTCCCAGGGTTTTGTGTTTGAAAGCTTTCTCTTTCCTTTCCCAAGATGTTTGGATCTCTTTCAGACAATAAATCATGGAACTCTGCTATTTCTCTCTGAAAAATCCGGTCTGTAAGAAAACACGGTTCACTTGTCCAGCCATCACAAGAGTACCCTGTGCTTACATCATTTAACTTTCTAAATTCATTGTGTAAGGAGCAAAAGCATGACTTGCAGTTGGTAATCTAAGCATTACAGCTAATGCTTCTTGTGCTGTTGTACGTTAAAAGACTAGTGTGGCAGTCGGCTTACGGGTTGTGGAACATGGAGGCCGGGTTGCTTGTTGCATGAAAGCTATGCTGAAATAGGGTGGCAGGAAGGTAGCTTCAGTTGGCTTCTTGGTGATCCACTGCAAAGCTAGGAGCAGGAGGAAGTTGTGTTAGACCACTAGTGGTCTTAGGGGAGCTCTCTGCTGTATTTGATGAACAGAGAGTGGCTGTGTGCTGATGCTTTGGAGATGTCAGAGCCCCGCTCTGCACTCCTTTGTGCCCTGCTGAATGAAGTGCTTTGGTGAACCGAGGCAGTGCGCCCTAAAGCCGCACGTACAGTTATCCCAGGAGAGACCTCCCCAGGTCAGCTCAGGAAATCTGATTCTGGCTTACTGCTAGTGTAACGCATTACTAACAACAATCTTCTGGTTTGCATGGCCCTCCCCAAACTCCTGCTTGTTGCCAGAATCTTCTGGGTTACGGCTGCTCAGGAAAACTGACCTAATGCTATCTTCCAGGTAATCTTACAGAGAAGTTGGCTTCCTCTCTGCGCTTATTGTAAAAAGCAATGAGGGAAGAGGATGGGAGGGAAAAACTAATGTAACTTCTTGTTGGCTGCTTCCGTTTTTAACTTGTGAGCTTAAAAATGGATTAGGTAAGCTGTGGTGGGATTGAAACCTTGGTATATTCTTCATACCATCAATATTCTTAATAATTAGTAAAGGACAATATACTGCTCTGCAGTTTGGCTCTTGTTATTTTTGCGTTGCTGGTTGTGCTGATATTACATAGTAGCCTACAGGTTTGCTGAGTGGACAGCCCCTCACTTCTCTTTTCAAGAGACCAGTGCTGTTTTGTTGGCCTTTTTATTGTTTTTGAGGCTGGGAGTCTCTGCAGAATTGTGGTTTGCCTTTCCCTTGTTCAGAAGGGCATGCCAGTTTTACTGAGAGGTGGCGGTGGTTGTTTTGGAAAGGTTATCAGTCAGCATGTGCCACAGTGCTGCAAGAACTCAGCAATCATTTGGGATGGATGGCGGTGCCAGTTAGGTCACAGTAGCACTACCATGCCCTGTAACTTAGGTTTGCAAAAGCTGGACATAAAGTGCTGGAAAAATGGATTGCGCCACTTCTGTGAGCAGGAAAGATGATCCCAAACCTGCTGCAATCAGTGAAGACCCCACGGCACGTCTAAGCAGATCCTAAGCTCCAGCATTGCCAGGCTTAAGTTTCACAGCTCTTAGCCCATCGTGTGTAACTAGATTTAGGGAGGCTTTTTCCAGAGTGGTGACTGCTTTATGTCTCCTTTAAGGCATGAGAACGCATTGATGCTAATCCTGTTTTAAAAAAAAAAAAATTGGCTACCATGCTTGTCTATGCATGAGCAGCAGTGGCTCGTGGCATGATGCTGCATTCCTTGTGAAGGCAAACTTCTTGTTGCTTGAGAAAGAATTGCATAGTTAGTAAAATTCACGGTGAGGCCAATGTGTAGTTGTAAACATAGCAAGAACTGCTCCTGAGTTTCTTTGCCTGCTTAGTGTTAGTCACAGAACTGTCAGTTCCTTACTGATTTTGAGGAGGAAGTATGCATGCACTGAGCCCAGCAAGTCAATGCATTTCTACAGAATTGGTTTCAAAGTGTATTTTTTTTACGCTCTTGACCTTCAACTCTCTGGGTTGGACATGTTAGAGAGCTGTGTTGAGTAATTTGTTTAGGATTTTTGTAAAGAAGGAAACAAAACGGAGACTGTCCTACATGAGTATTAGACAAATCTCTTACAGAACAGTTGTGTTCCGAAACTCTGTGTAGTGCTGGTGATCAGACAGCCCTTCTGAAATATGTGGGTTTATTGACATCTTCTCAGTCCGGTAATGGTGGCTAAATCCTGAATACTTTCAGTATGCTGTTACCACCGTGTTTTAGTACTAATTAGTGTTATAGTGCTCTATAAGAAGAAATTAGCTTCCCCCTGCTGAAGAGGAGAAAAAGCGTAAGATCTAGAAGGCAAACCTGCCTTTATCACCCTATAGCCTATTTCCCCTCGACATAATGCTTCTAGGCACTTGCGTATAATCTGTATAGGCAGAGATTGTGATAGATAATGTCACACTTTGTGCATTTCAGATAAGCATCTCTCTAAACACAAATGTGATCAGCATCTCTCCTTGTCCTTTTGAGACTCAGTAACAGCTTTGTCGAGTGGCTTGATGACTTTTGCACAAAATTCATTTGGACTCCTGTGGTCAGCAGCATGTAAAAATGACTTGGGAAGATCTTCAGTTGAGGTAAGCTCTCCTGAGAGCACCGGCCGTTGTCACCCAGCGGGATCTGTTCTGCTGTGCTAACCTGGGCGCATCATGATCAGACGCTGTGACCTTTCTTTTCCTATGGCCGCGGGGTGTGGGTGTCCGCAGGCTGTCACCTGCTTTCTCCCTGGCTAGGCAGTGAGGGGTCTTCCACGGGTGTAGTCAGTAGTGATGAGGCACAGAGAGGAACAGTGCTTACTGCACTCTCAGCTTTGAAGATGGAGTTCATCTGGATGGCGTTTATAGTAGATCCACTTTGCTACGCTATTTGAAGTGGATAATTATCAATTATTTTATTATACAGCTATTCCTTAATTGTTGATTTTTTTAAATTGATTTCAGGAGGCAGCTAATTGCCATATGGCAGCTTGATGTTAATGTTTTATGAAGATCAGGAAACAAAAGTTTATGAAAAGCTTTTGTATAGTAACTGCAGAGTTTCAAGAACTGTTTTATACTTCCTGACGGTGCAGGTCTGGCTTAATGGTTTGTTTTTATTGCTTAAGAGTGTAAACTTTTTCTTTAGCCAATGTGTGGAAATTATATCCTCATCCTGCATTACACATTTCTCATTACTCATTCCCTGCTTTCATTTCTGCCATCTGTAATCAGAGCTTTACTGTTTCAACTGCATGCAAAATGCTCCTATCCTGTGCACAGTAAGTTACTTTCCTTAGCTCACACCCACCCCTCCAAAAGAAGAAAAAAAAAAAGGAAAAAAAGAAGTGGGGGAAAGGCTACTTGGTCTATATTGTTTTTCTCTGTTTTGGGTGGAGTCTGTCTTAGATTCTGGTTGCTAGATATGTTTCTGTAGTAACCAGCAGAGAAAAAATCCAAGACTGAGAAGGCACTTTTAAAGGTGCCATATCTTGCCTGGAGTATTTATCTCATTATGGGTATGGCATATTTCCTTTCTCCTTTATATTAAGGCTTCCTTTCCCCTCTTGGTAGGATGCACTGCTGCCACGGAGAACTTGATTTGTTGTGTTCTTACCATATGAAAATGTGAGGACCGCAAGTTCTATTCCCAGTTGACTAGAGCTGTTCAAAGTAAGGATGGGAAGCCAAAGGCATTAAAAAGTATTTTAAGTGTTATAAATAATTGTTACCGGCACAAACCACTTTATTCTTTGGTTACGCGGGGGGGGGGGGGGGAAAGCAGCTAGGTTCAGAAGGACACTTGGAGTTTACATGATTGCTGGAAGGAGAGTGTTGGGTAGGAGTGGTGTTCTTTTATTTTGTCAAGCTACTGTGTAGAAAGAAAAAAACACAGCTCCTTCAGAATATCCTTTTACTCTGCTATACTTCAAGGGTGGTTTTTGTTGTTATTGTTTACTTCTCCCAAGAGATATTTTACAGGTGCATGAGAAAGTAACTGTTTGCATCCACTACATTGGACTTGCTTGGGCACAAAAAGGAAGCAAAAAATCATTGTGAGACTGGATCTTTTGTACTGTTTCCATGTTCTTTGCAGTGGCAAATTTGTCCCTGCCTTCAGCAAGAATTCTAGTTCAGGAAGTCTTCAGGTTCGCTCCAGTTGTGTGCAACAGGAGATACCTTGCTGCGCCGGGGACCATGCTTGTGACTTGCCAGAAGTCTGAGGGCCAAAGGCCATTGGCATCTGTGTTTACATAGTGCTTCGAAGGCACTCGGCTCTGATGCCTGCCCAGGCTTGTATTTCCCTCAGTAGATGTGCGGAGGCTGAGAGCTGTTGGACTTCTTTTCTCCAGGGGCGTGGAGCTTGCGGTGGGTCAGCTGGGTTCTCAGCTCATCATGCAGGGCAGTGACAAGCAAGCTGTAGTTCTGCTCCTCATAGTTCATATTCTGCAGAATGCGTTTGGCTGCTAGCACAGGAACCAGACTAGGTTAGGGCAGCAGTTGGCTTAGCTCCAGGAAAGAGCAGATTTCTGGCTTTTTAGTTTGCAAAAAGGCAAAGATTTTTATGGAAAGCAGTGATGAGCAAGGGAAGTGGGGAAGGACCTACAGGTTTTTGAAGCTGGAAGTGTTAAAAGTTTCTAAAGTGACTTCAGGTGGAGAGAGCGGAGCAGGGAATTGATAACATTCTGAAAGTTCAGGTTCCCACAACAACTGGACTGTGGCAGACTTACAATTTAATGAGGCTGATAATCCCATTAGAGATTGAATTAAGAAGGTCTTTCTGGGAGATCACCAAGGAAATGATGAATACTGTACTGTAGCTTGGGCTGCTGTGCCAAGTGATGGAGAGCTGACATGTACTTCTTGCACTGCAAGGTACTGTTGCGTTTGGCATGTCTCATTAAAACGTTCAACTCCAGCTCTACAAACAGAGGCAAATGTATTACTATTATTACTAGCATCATCCTGGAAATAACATGCAGATTAAAAGGTGGAAATATCAACCAGATCTGCACATCAGCAAAGCTCAGTTGAGCTAATTCTCAGACAATCTGGCCCTTTTTATTAAAGCAAAGCCTCAGAAGACAGGGAGAGCACATGTGAAAATGAATGTATTTCAGGTAACTATTGTCATAACTCCATTAGCTTGGAACTTCCACAAAAACATTTTTTCTAGCATCCTGCATGCCCCAGTGATGGGAAAGTGTTGTGTGGAATAATGACTCTGTAACCACAGACTTCAAAAGTATAGAATGTCTGCGGCATGATGGAAATAGCTGTTTCCACATCAATAATATACACAAAGCATATTGAAGCTTAATTGCAAGGCCGGTGGTGATGGGAGGGAGAAGGGGAGGGGATATCTGACTGTGACCGCACCAAACATGTGGGCTGTGCAGAATGCCTCTGCTTTGCAGCCAGAAACAATGATTCATTTCATTATAATCTTGACTTTTACATTTTTCTCATGACTTATTGATAACTTCGTATGAGACTTAATGGAGTTATTGACTTCTTAGGAATTAGGAAGGGAGACCGGGTGTATATTATTTCTTATAAACATCACTCACTGGCAATTGTTTTTAGATCATTCTATTTTAAGGGCAGTTTTGGCAGATTTTTTTCTGCTTGTATTTTCTCTCTTTCATTGAATGAGAAGATCTTGCACTTAAAAGCAGGCTCGCACTTCTAATAGTCCATCTTTTTTGTCATTTTCACAAAATGTCCTGATCCTCTAGTTGATATTGTGGTATTGACACGAAGGCAGTTCTGACGTCACAAACTGCTGCTATTGGACAAGGTCCTAATGCACATGAAGGCCCTTTTCCCAAGCCTGGCACTGTAAATTAGAGGTAGAACTAATAGCTTTAAGTGAATGATGAGCAGATTTTTTTTTTTTCTGCAAAACATTATTGTCATTATTGATACTCTTTTATACTTACTGTTAGAGACCTAGATACTGGAATGGCAGGTATGTCATTTTTTTTTTCTAGGTATGTTTTTCACTGTGCAGACTACTGGCATCTTGCAGGCTTACTTTAAAGCTTCCAGTGCTTGAATCTCACGTACACCGTGAAACTTGAGATCCTTCAAAAGATGACTTCCTCGCACTCTGGGAAAAAAGCTTCAAAATGTCACCTTGAGACTTAACAATCAGAAGGAAATGGAATTGAAGCTCTTCCTCAATTAACCACTGGTATCTTTAAAATCCATCAGCATTATTTGTTACTTAAGATTAGCAATAGCCTGTGTTCTAGATGGTGTTCTTACCAAGTCAAAGACTAGCTGATTCAATTTTCCTATTCTAGTGACTTTTTTTTATTTTTAAGGAAATAGTTAATTGCTAACTACTTTTTGACAGGTTGGGTAAAGAATTGTCCTAGGTTTGCAAATGAAAAGATTTTCATCTTTGAAAATATAACCTAAATGTACCCTAGAGGGCAGAGTCATTTAGAAAGAGATCCCACACACCTGCTGAGCTATTGATTCGTGCCCACTGCAGAGCTCCTTGATGAAAAGGACCAACACCTGGGAAGGCAAAGTTGGGAGTGTGGGTGGAGCTTTCTGGTTTTCGTCAGCAGCAAAGGTTGGGAACATGGTCTGTGACTCCAAAAGCAGGTTCTGACAAAAAACCACAACAACAAAGTCCTTATTTAAAACAAACACAAACCCAGTAGACGGTATAATCCAGCAGGCCATTCTGCTGGCAGGGAGCTCTTGCAGTTCTTGCCTGCTGGAGATTGCCTGTTTTCGAGGGTTAGATTTATTTTTCAAACAGAAGCTGTCCAAATTAGATTTTCTAACGATGAAATTAAACCAGGTGCAGCCCTTTCCAAGAGCCGCCTCCTCTTCAGAGCTGAGCCACGCAGTGCATTACTGCCAACGTTTCCATCTATCTGGTGAGGAAGGGTTCTTGTCAGGGCTTCTCTGTGAGTCTGCACGTCTGGGAAGGGTCTGGAATGTCTTTTCAGCTCCTTTTGTATGTGAGTACATCCTTCAGGGTTTCAGGCTCCAGTCTCCCCTCCCTCCCCCCCCCCTTTTCTTTTTTTTACCCCATTCATCCAAGGGGGAGGGGGAAAAAAGGGTCAGATGCTGGGACACTTTGAAGAATGTGCCTTTACCAAGCTTCAGTTTTTCTCTCTTCCTGGAACTCTCATTATATGATCCTGGTTTTCTGAGCCAATTGTTAGCCCAAGGCCAAATCCTTAACCTTGGGCTAGATAACAAAAGCACAGCTGAGGTGATCTTGACTATTTTAAAAAGGCTGTCTACTCTTTGATGCACACAGAATGAGACGCATAATTCATTTTAGTTCCAAAGGTTGTTCTTAGCATGGGAAATTAGCAACCTCCATGATAAAGTCAGCTTGGTAAGTGTGTGTGTTTTATGTTGGTCTCTGTACTGCACTGTGTTCCATGTTCTGCAGGGTGTTGGTGTGTCTGAGGGGAGCTCAAGACTGACTCCTGCCTGGGAAGCTTTGCCATATGTGATTGCACTGGCTCATACTAAGGCCCAGAAACTTAGCATTGATGATAGAAACTGGTATTTGGTAATCTTGGCTTTCTGGTTTGTAGCTCTTGAGTGAGAGGAACGCATAAGCAGAGGGTAAACCCAGGAGAAATTAAGCTGAGATCAAGTTGATTAGTGAATATCAAAACTACCTTACGAAGTACAGCCTCCTTCTGTGCAAAGATGACGGTGACGTGGGGAAGGCTGGTGATTGTCATACGGTGTTAACATCTGTCAGTGCTACATGCAGATGTTCTTCTGTTTGCACGGTGTGGAGGCCTCTCTGGGTCCTTTCTGAGCTTTTTCTCTGGGAGAGGACTCTTGCAGCGTATGCTCTGCTGCTGTAGTCTTGGTTCTACTCTGAATATCTCAGAGAGTTTATTTTGTGCTGTAGTCTAGCACACCTGATAGCAAGAAGCATGACATCACTGTTGGCTGTCGTGTCAAGTGGGCATAATAAAAGCTAGTGGAATTCATAGCAAAGCTGATACCAGCAGGGCTGGCTTTGGCAGCCAAACTTGTCAAAAGGAGATGCTCCTAGTGAGATAAAAAAGGGGCAGTGTTAGTAGCAGGGCCATCAGGCTAACTACTGGAGAGACCTCAAACCTTACTCTGCTGCAGAATTACATTGGGAAAGTCCCTCACTGTCTTTCTCTGCTAATCCTCAAGTATCTTTTCCCTACCTCGTGTTTTCTAATGGTATGTACCTTAAAGAATTTAGAGATGCCCAAATGTGCTGCTGTTTATCCTGTAGGCTAGAGATAGATAGCTACATTAAATGGCATGATGACAGGTTTTGTCCACTGGTAGCCAGTTTGCATGCGGACCAGGTCTGGCCAGTATTAAATTGGAAAGCAAGGATGGCTTTGTGATTAACGTGCTGGAGTGGGACGCTGGAAATCTGGGTTCAAGTTGTGGGTCAGCCATAAACTCCCTGTGTGACCTTGAGCAATATAATTATTCTGAGACTTCAAAGGTATTTAAACAATTTGGACACCCATTTTCAAGTCATTTTAATTAACCAAGATGCTTTGAAATGCTTAGCTTTAATCTCTCTGTGCCTAGAATTCTCATTTGTAAAACCAGGATAATAGTATTTCCTTGCTCATGAAGAGGATGTGCATGATAATGATTGGGAAGCGTGCAGCTGGTCCAAGTGGAACAGATATGGAGCTTGCAGAGAGCTCAGTGAGGAGCAAACCTGTTACGTTTTGCAGGCTTGGGACTGAAAAAATGTACGGGTGCTTGGTACAGGGCAAGCAGTCTATTTCAGTGAGAGTTGTTTATACATAGGCATAAACTGGGGGATAGTTGCTTCCCATGATATATTACTGCTATATTGGGTTCACAGGGAGATAAATACAGCTGCAAATAAACTCTAACCAAAATATTTACTGGGGGGAACAGCTCATTTATTCAATATTTCATTTAGCTCCATAACAACATCTTGCCATTTCTTTAGTATCCTGCCATTCTATAATAGTGAGTATTAAACTTTTACAAGAAAAAATGACTAGTTATTAACACTTTCATTTCTGTAGTTTTACTTCAGAACAAGCCGTACTCACACTTAAGCATCACCAATGGTTATGTCTCTTTGCCTGGTGTTACGTAACTGTGTAATGAAAAGCCTGTGATGCACATAGGCAGAGGGAAGGGTTAAAAGAGCCAGAGGAGTATTTAATTCCTTCATTTTTTGACTTTTCTGGGTTTAGTACACAATCTTAACATTCCATTAATAACTGTTTTGCTGTTTTTTCTTTTTCACTTAAAAGATTAAAGGTTCCTTCAGATTTTTCTTTTATTTCCTTTTTTTCCTCTTTTTTTTTTTTTTTTTTTTTTTTCTTCCCTACGCTCTGTGGTCATAGCAGTTTTGTGTGCTGGGCAGGCAGGAAACTAGAAGCTCAGTAACCACTGATGCTACTCCCAGAGCTAAGCGATGGATATCTGAGAGACATCTGCCCACAGGGGTTGCTTTTCCCAGAGAGATGCCCATCAAGACAGAGAAATGTTTGGAAGACCCAAGAATCTGGGTTCTTCACTGGCCCTTGAGATGACTATCACCTCTCAGTGCCCTTGTTAGCAAAGTGCTTTGCAAACTACATGCAAAAGGCTATGCAGTACATGCTGTCAGAAGATCTGATCCTGCTTGTTACAGTATTTATTGATAGGTAAGTGGTAAATATACGTTAAAATGAGGTTTTACTGCTTAAATGTGAAGGAAGGAGACAGTTGCTACTCTAAACAGCTTCCAGTGAATCCATTGTGGAGCTCTCCAGCACTAAACAGCTTGCTGCACGATGTTATGTTATGGAATACTAATAAACCGGGATGCTTGGTGACTTCAGGATGAAATTAGAATCCTTTTCATTGCTCTGTTTATTGGCATATGATAATGTCTGCTCTGTAGACAAGAAAATCTGACTCTCTCACTTCTTGTTATTTGAGTGGCATTATACTAGGATGATAATAGTATAACTTGCTATTTATCATAAGGAAGCCTCAAATCTGGCTGTTGAAATTTGCTTTCCTCTTGAAGTTTGCTTTTCAAAGCAACTGTAAACCAAGTGCTTCTTTAATGTGCCAACATGTTCAGAGGAGGGCGACGAAGCTGGTGAGGGGTCTGGAGCACAGGCCTTATGAGGAGCGGCTGAGGGAGCTGGGATTGTTCAGTCTGGAGAAGAGGAGGCTCAGGGGAGACCTCATCGCTCTCTATGACTACCTGAAGGGAGGTTGTAGTGAGCTGGGGGTCAGCCTCTTCTCTCTTATAACTAGTGACAGGACGAGGGGGAATGGCTTCAAGTTGCGCCAGGGGAGATTTAGGCTGGACATTAGGAAATACTACTTTTCTGAAAGAGTGGTCAGACGCTGGAACAGGCTGCCCAGGGAGGTGGTTGAGTCACCGTCCCTGGAGGTGTTCAAGAAACGTTTAGATATAGCGTTGAGAGACCTGGTTTAGTGGGGTTATGTTGGTGGCAGGTGGATGGTTGGACTAGGTGATCTTGTAGGTCTTTTCCAACCTAGCTAATTCTATGATTCTATGTTTGTTTGCTTGCAGGATAGATGACCAAATATTTCTCAGTTTTATTCTGAAGTCAACATTGTAGACATCCTGAATTTTGACAGGCAAACTTTCCTTTATAGAACTTCACTCAAAGAAGACAATGCAAACTATGATTGTAGTTTTTACTGAAAACCAGAATTAGGACGGTGAGGCCCTGGCACTGCTACCTAGAGAAGCTGTGGTGCCCCATCCCTGGAGGTGCTCCAGGCCAGGTTGGATGGGGCCTGGGGCAGCCCTGCCCATGGCCGGGGTTTGGGGCTGGGTGGGCTTTTGGGTCCCTTCCAACCCAATCAGTTCTATGATTCTATAATTGTATGATTATCGAAATTATTGAATGAATTTGGGGTAGCAGCTGTTAGTACCTAAGATTTTTTTTTTTTTACTTTGGTTTTTTACTAAAGTGAACAGATGATGAATACTGACAAAGGTTACTACATGTTGTACATGAGTAAATGTTCTGTACAGGTTTTTTAGAAGAATAATTATTTTCTGATTAGGCCAAGTAAGCATTTTCATGTAGGCTCACCTTGTAGAATGTGGTTCTCTGTCTCTGGGAGATGCCTACTTTAAAAACAAAATAGGAAAGCGCTGTGTCTAGGTGGTATCAAAAGTTAAAATGACCTTAGATAAAGAAAACTGCCTGTGTGCTTTCTAGGAAAAAAAGTAATGCAATGAAATAACTGAAAAAGATAAAGCTAGTAATTAAATATAGCTATGGTGTGGGTTTTTTTTGTTTGTGATTTTTTTTTTTTTTTGCTAGTGACCCAATTCTGCAAAACTTTAGAATGTTCTTATTAGCTATTTTGTAGGCTAAGCCCATGAAAAACTTTTGGACAGAACTTCATTTAGTATGTTGTTACAAACTCTGATATCTGCCCAACTTTATCCAAGTTCATGAACCTTTTGAACAACAGCCCCCTCGTGCCCCTGGGGTTCTGGAGAGGGATTTATGGTTTCATGTGCAAAACAGTGTGAAACTTGGCACTTCTGCGTTGCCTGAAACCTTACAAATCCAGAGCACTAAGAAAATCCGGGGTTGAGCTCACCCAGCTCCAAGGCAAAGTAAAGGTTTATTGCAACTCGCATGAACTTGAACTGAATTCCATTTAAAAAAAAAAAAATAAATCTGTACCTTAGTGTTCCATGGTTACTTTATCTTTATCATGGGGGAAATCCATCCTGCAGAGCTGTTATGAAGATAAATTTAGCAAAAACTGAGATGCTGAAATAAGGACGGTGGGAGCAATGGTGTTGGGTGTGTGTAGATTCAAGGATTTCTGATATGTAGGAAGGGGGTTAATGACCATGAGCTATGGATGTCTTAATAGTGTATGGATAATAGAAGTTCTTCTGAATTCATACCTGCCAAAGAGCCAGGACAGATCAGTCATTAGAGATGTCTGACAGGGTAAATGAGTCACAGTCAAATCAGACACTCATTTACATCATTAGGCTTTTTTAGAGCTTGCACAAACTGCAAACTCCAGTTCAAACCGAAGGCCAAGTTTGCTTTTCACTTACTCTGGATTCAGGAGCGTTGAAAGATTGAGAGTCAAAGTTTGGCTGAAAGTCCAGGGAACTACTTACTGCCCGATTTATAACTAGCAACGGTGCTACCTGCAGCCAGGAACTGAGTCCAGAGGGTCGGGCTTCCAATGCTGCTCAACTGCAATTCTGCAGATCCTGTCTTTTTGATAAGAAGTGAAGTCTCTGGAAGTCATTGACTGGGGGGATTCGATTGGGCTCACAAGGTGCAGAAATATTTCTTCATTTTCTGTCCTTGCCCTCTGAACAGCTGCAGTGGGTAGTCTGTCTATCTTGGGATCGTTCATTATGCCTCTTCTTACCAGGTTCTGAAACAAACTAGTGTTCATCTGCAGGCCCAAGTTGGCTACAAATGAACAGTAAAGGAATTAGTTGTTTCACTGCCTCTACTTCTGTGCTGTATACAGAACTCCAAGGATCCTCCCCAAGTGAGAGCTTGGGTAGATTTGTCTGAGTGGACCTCTTTCAAAGATACTTGTAACTATGGCATTTATATTATACAGATTCCAGCTGGGATCCTACAGGGTACATACAATTATAGTATCTTGGTTTAGGAGGTCACAATAGAACTATTCTGCTTTTAACACAAGCAAAATTCTGTTATCGACGAGTGGGTTCATTTTTCTGACGGTAGACAAAGCTCCTTAGATCTGTAACCTTCCCATAATCTGCTGGAGATGTGATGGGGCACAAGCAGTTCTGGAGACTTCTGGAGTGCATCAGGGACAACATTTTGATGCTGGTGTTGGATGAGCTGACCGATGGAGGGGCTGTGCTGGATCTGCTGCCCTTGAATAAGAAATAACTGTTTGGGCATGACTTGGCTGCAGTATCACAGGATGGTGGCTTAAGAATCTGAGGGAAGCGGGAAAGGCGAGTAATACAATAATCACGCAAAACTTCAGAAGTGTGGACTTTGGCTTTTTCAAGGAACTGGTAGACAGAATCTCCTGGGATTCTGCCCGGAGGGTGTAGAGAGACCATGGAAGTTGCTTGATCTTTAAGGGCAGCCTCCTCAAAGCACAAGAACAGTCCATCCTGATGTGCAGGAAGCTGAGCAGGTATAGCAGGAGGCCACATTGGCTGAATGGGGAACTCCTGACTGATTTCAAATGCAAAAAGGAAGAGTATGGAGGTGGAAACAGGGACAGGCTACCAAAGAGGAACATACGCATGTTGCCTGGGCAGGTAGGAACAAAATTAGGAAAGACAAACCTCAGCTGGAGTTGGAACTGATAAAGCTTGTGTAGGGTAAGCAGATCATTTCTACACTATGCTAGTGACAAGAGGGAGACCAAGGAAGTTGTGGGCTTTCTGCTGAATGTGGCAGGTGATAAAAGGAGTGGGAAAATGTTGAAGTATTTAGTATATTGTTGGAGTCTTTACTAGCAAGATTTCCTGTCAGGCTTCTGTACTTAATGGCAGAGTTTGGGGGGAGAGGTGGTACCTGCCTTAGAGAAGAATTGAAGATCACTAAGACAGCGCTTACAATACCCTGGGACTGCACAGGGTATGTCTGAGGGTGCTGAGGGACTGCTGCTGGTGTTTAACATCTTCATCAGCAGCATGATCAAAAGGACAAAGTGAGTTCACGTTTGACACAAACTCAGGGGAAGCAGACTGATATACTAGACAGTAAGGCTGCTAACCGGAGGGACCGTCACAAGGAAGAGGTGGAGAAACTGGCCAACAGGAATCTCCTGAAATTCAACAGAGACAAGTGTAAGGTCCTGCACCTGGAACAGAAGGTCTCCATGCCCTGTTTGGGAGTAGCAGCTCTGCATCTGGGAAGATGGAGGTCCTGATGGGCATCATCTCCAGCATGCATCAGCAGTGTGGTCCCAGCAGGAATGTAAGCCATCTAGGCTCTGGGCTTCCATGGCACATGTGTAGCCACCTGGCCAACGGGACTAATTATTCTCTTCTGCCTGGGCTTGTTAGGATGCAGCTGGAGTTCTGTGCCTGGTGTTAGGACTCTTTGGTACAAGTACTGACAAACTGGGGGAGTGGAGAGCAGCTGTGATGGTGTCTTAGCACAGCCTCCTACAACCCAAAAGGAGCTCATAGAGGGGATGGAATCAGACTCAGGGGAAGGACAGTGGAAGAACAGGAGGCAGCTGCCACAGATTACAACAAGAAGAAATCTGACTAGCATATAAGGGGAAAAAATGTTCACAGCAACAGTAGTTCAGCACTTTTATTCCCAAGAAATTGTGAATTTTCGACTTTTGGAGACTGCCTGAACTTGAGTAAACGTGGCCCTGAGGAACCTGATCTGACTTGAAGCTGGCCCTGCTGTGTATGGGCAAAATGTTGCTCAAAGAGATCTCCAGAGCTGCTGTCAAACCTCTGTTTTTCTAGTAGTAGAGAAGAAACAATGAGAAGAGCAGTGGACCAATATGAATTTAGTGAGCTCTGTTTTCTGTATATATGGTGTTATTTCTGATGTATATGTATGTGACATATAGCTTTTGCTTCGTTTAACAAGCAGAGAGGAAATATCCTTTTTATTTTCTGCCCAAATAATCAAAAATGTGTATGTAGGAGGTCTGATGCAGTATTTGTTAGAACACTGGAGCCAATTTCAATGAAATACTATAAGAAGCAACCAATCATTTATTTCTGTTGGGCATTTTTTTTCTCGTAAAGATCAGATCAGATTTGAATAAATCCTAGCAATGGGTTTAAAAGACCTTCATGCAGCATAGAGACTACAATACTAGCTTTGACCTGAATTCTTACAAGAAGACAGTGTCAATCCAGGATAGTAAATGATTTCAGTAGAAAAATAAAGGGAGCTACTTACACAGAATCGTTGAACTATGGATGAGATGACAACACAGTGGTATTCTCAACTGATTAGAATAATATTTAAAAAAAAAAGGACAGCAAGCTGTTTGCAGCCACTGACACCTGTTAGAATTTAAGTCCGTGCTAGAATATCAAGCTTACACTGAAATATGTACCGAGTCTATTTTTGTTATAAAGATGACTTCCTTTCCTGGTATTTGCAGGTGCATTGTACTGAAGTGAACACAATCATTTTGTTAATTGCAGTTCAAGCTCATTAGGGAACTATAAAGGCAGAAGAATGAATGTAACCGTGCATTAAATGGTAAATGATTTTGGGGTGGGAAGCAGTCAGGTGTGTTGCCCTAGGCTATGATTTTCCCCAAATTAACATACATAGCAAAGAAAGAAAGAATGAGGAGGGTGGGAAGAAAGAAAGGCCACAGGTCACTAAAGCAAACCTCCCAGCTTTCAGTGACGCTGAAGGGAAACCATACCTGCTGAAGTGTTGAGAATCTAGCTGGCACTGGCTCACACTGGCTAACTTTTGAGTTGGTTTAGGTTCATTCAGGCCAAATATGGTGAAATCCAAACCAACTCAACATTGTTCATTTAGTCAATGTGTAACTGAGCAGGGTTTGGGAAGGTTATGCTGCAACCTGCAAGACCTCTCAAATGTGCAATGTTAATGACATTTGTTACAAAACCATCTTGAAGTAGTGTATGCTTGAGCAGACAGCCAAATGTTTCCCCTCAGAGTTTCGATGGAAGGTCTGTAATCTTGAGAACTTGTTCTCGCAAAGGTTGGTTGCTTCCACTTCCCCCTGGGACTCTCAAGCCAGCAAGAAACTGTGTTTCCAGATCTGGCTGTACGAGCATGTTTTGCTGCCTCAGAGCAATAATCATCCAGTGAAATAAAAATCTTGACCAGCACTTCAGATCTGAATGGTAATGCCAAGTGTCTTAATATTTGGGTGTCTAGATAGAGGTGGTTCAAAGAGGAGTAGCAACTTTGGACTGCTGACTGGCTGCTGTGATTTGGATGTTCTGGAAAATCAGGCTCCTTTTTGTTGTCTTTTTTCCACTTTACCTTTGATTGAAGCGCAAATACTTGTTTTGAAGAAGAAGGAAGGTGGTAGGAGAACTGAATGTAAAGCTGAATGAAAAATCTCCACTGAAATTTTTGTATTTGGTTCAATTTCTTTGTTCTTTAGATGCACCCCAAAGAGAAAAGTAGGCAGCTCTGTACAGTGTTCTCTCAGAGCTTAAACGTAATTACAAAAAGCAATTAGTCTGAACTTAGAAAAATATGTATATTAGTCTTGAATTCTTTTGGGGAAAATAATGACACTTATGTGGATATCACAACCCTAAATGTATAATAAAAAGGAAGATTTTTTTCTCTTCCCCTCCCACATTTCTGGTGCTATGGGGGGCCAGGGAAGAGAATTTTGGGTGGACTTTGTTGAATCTTCTGCAAATCCTCAGATCTTTGAAGTCCCAGCTTTGGCAGCTGCTGCCAAGTTGACTGTCCAATGTGAGACCAGTAGAACCAGATCTTGCTGGTAGGCCCAGTCTCCAAGAAAGCTTCCTTTTGTCGTACCAAATATGGGCAGTGAATTTGCTTTTGGATGTATATTGTACTTAACCAGATGGTTATTTGTTCCTAGCAGTTTAAGTGTAAAGGTGTGCACCCCTGTCTACTGTGCTTTTCTTATTGCCCTTCATCTGCCTGCAGTTTATTGTGGCAGGTGGTTTATTTGTCCCTGATACTTTGGAGGGAAATATAAGGGGGGAAAGAAAGCTCTTGCCTAACTGTAAAAAGGAATGGCTGTAAAACCAAAACAAATACAAAAACAACTGTGGCCAGACTGGTATAGAAGCCCTCCTTATTGGTGGCACATGGGCAAACCTAGTGGAAATACATTCTAAAATATTACAGGAAGGAGTTTCGGTCATTGTGGCGTGTTCTGTAATTATGGTGGGTGGATTGGAAATACAAAACTTCCCAGAAGTTTGCAGAAAATCAGAACAAACCCGTCTCTTCCCTTAACAACGTAGGAATGTCGGTGACAGTGCTGCTCTGTGTGTGTGTTTATGCACGTAAGCATCCACAGCATGTGGATTGATGTGGGAATGACGCCGACAGCTTTTTGGGAAACAAAAGGAAAAAGCACTTTTGCTTGCCTTGAAATGTTAAGATATCCATCCTATTTGAGCAGCTCTAGCACCACCGTGCTGTTGAGATTTGGCAGGAAAGTGACTTTCACTTAATTTTCCTGCCGAACTTGGCCGCTTAATGAGCATTTCAAGCCTCTCAGCTTGCATGTGTTCCGCTGATGTTCAAGGGGAACACACCATCTGTGCAGAGCCAGCGTGGGCTTCTCCCTGTGGCGTGGGATCCGCTCTCCTGCAGCCTCGACCTGTGGTGGGTGCATCCTTGGCAGAGGTGGAGGAGAGAGCATTTGAGAACGAAATTGCTCAGTAATTGCAGCTGTATTTCTAAGATTGGAGTAATCTTGGGGAAAACCTGTCTAGTGGAGCATCTTCCACTGGTTAGGTGTTTGCAGTGAGCTCCTCTGTCCCCTTGGTGAATAGGTGCATAAGGAATAGAGTAGAAAAGAGCACAGAATTCTCTTCTCAGGCCCGCTCCCATCTTCTGTGTTGTGATAGTCTTTAATTAGCCCACTACAATTACAGACCTGCTTGGGGAATGAATCAGGCTTGTGCAGTAAAAGATGCTATTGTCCAAGGATCAGTGCCCCATTTAGACAGGAGTGGGAAGATGAGCAGTGAATGAGGTGGAGGTTTGTGGAAAGATGAACAAACATTTAGGGCTGTTCAGATGTACAGTAGGAATGAGAGCTTTCAGTGCTCCTCCCAGGGTGATCCCAGGCAAGTCACTTAACACCAAACCCACCATGGGTGGTCACCAATGAAGTGTTCCTCATGTTCTGGCTATCTGTCTTGAGACCCAGGGATCTCACCTGCAATGCTGAGCAGTCAGAATTGCAATAGGGACTCAGGAGAGCTGGAGTATGGAAAATTCCTTGACTCTCTGGGAAATGAGAATTCTTTGACAGTCCCCACTTGCACCATCCCCCATAGCCATGGCTCCCTTGGCTCTGCTTTCTCCTTTCTTGCTTTCCAACCTGCAGAATGGGGGAAAGGTTGTCCCCTGGTGCATTTAAATTTGTGAGTAATAGCGTCAAGAGCACTGCAGCAAAACAGGTGAGCATGCTGCTAATTCTGCCAGTGTAGCTGGGTTTGAGTCACGTGCAGCAAAGCTGGCCTGGGGGAGCACGCAGCACATGCCGAGGCTCACCTTGGTTATTGGACAGCTGTACAGGGTCAGGCAGCCCCTTCCTTGCCCTGGCCAATGCTGGGACGTATGACCTGTGGTGAAAATAGGAGTATGCTCATCTCTCTACAGAATGCGTGGTCATACACGTGGACAGAGGGCATGTAAAACTGCTCCATTCGGCATAGTGCTGACTTTTCCTCACTTTTCAGTGCTCGACTTTGCAAAAACATTGTCTGTTCTTATCTGGTCAGTGAGGAACAAGCATCCCTATCAGTCCCCCAGCACAGCTATGTTTTCTTAATGGTCCTTTAAGACAGAATGCACTGTGTTAGTGGCTTGTTATTAGGAAGAAAACTTGGAGACGCAAATGTTGATCTTGTACTCCGCAGCAGTTTATGGCTGGATAAAAGGTTTCTGAAAATAGGTTTGATTTAAATAAAACAACCATCTCCACTTTAATTTTTCATGTGTGAATGCTTCAGAGAGTGCTTCTGTAAACTTCATTACAACGCATGCCATTGCGTGCCAAATTATAACTTTCAGGATCTTTGAAATTAGGCATCTGTTATCTCTTGCCTGGGGTTTACTTAAGGAAAACAGGAATTCAAAACATGAATGCACACAATCTTTACAAAAATACTGATGTTTACAGTCTGACCTTTACTTTCTAGTGTTTACCTAAAGGCTAACTAAGTATTTGGAATTATGCTTTGACTTATAAATGTTTACCATCTACAAGGAATGATATCAGAGTTCTTGCAAAAATAAAGGTTCCCCGGAATAACTTGACCAAAAAATAACCATAATGAGGGGAAGGAAGGAAAAAACAACAGCAGAAAGCACGACAAAATGGAATAGGACTTCCTGGCATTGCAGAGGTTTTGGTTGAGAACAGTTTCCCCAGGGCAGGTGTCCCTGCTGGACCAGCCCGCTCCCTCCGAGTGGCAAGGGACTGGTAGTACCCAGGGCCTGCTGGGAGGCCCTCAAAGCTGCAGCCATGCTCCAGCTCAGGAGGATATGGGGAAGGTGTGAAGTTCAGCTGAGGACTGGCAAAGCTGCAGGCAGCTATGGCCTCGAGGAGTTGTGGTAGATGGAGCACGGGGACCTGTGTGCGGTGCAGGGCTCGGCCCACGGGGTGCAGAAGTGCTATGGGTGAAGGTGTAAGCTCATCCCATGCCATAAACCTTTTGAAAGATGTCTGGTAATAGCAGGGCTGTCCTGCAGCTACTGCGTGTTTTAGGAAAGCATCCACTGCTTTTTTTTTTTTTTTTTTTTGCTGCTAGCTTTTGTTCTTTTTTTTTTTTTTAATTATATTTTTTTTACAAAATTATGTAGAAGACTGTGGAGTCTCTCTAGAGTAGGACTGAAACAGGTAGGATTTCTGACCAGTGCTTTTGAGAAGCTGGAGGATGGGCAATAAGATGACAGTGTGCTGGGGGAATGGGGATGGAGCCAGGTGTGATTTAGGAAGGATGCATACAGGAACACGATTTTCCTATTTTCCTGGGCACCTCAAGCTGCTGGCATGGTAGACCCAGACTTAACTGCAGAGCTCCAATCAGGGACAAATGTGGTTTAAGGGGATGCTGCTCCTGGGGGGAGGAGGGTGGTCGAGCTGAGCTACAGAGAGCTCTGGCTCAGTGGGAGCACTCACAATAGAAAGCACGTGGATGCCAGGTGGTGGGGACAAAAAGCCATCATGGCAGTTCAGGTGAGAGCAGGGATGAAGCTTTGCCTTCCCTTTAGTGCCAGTCTGGGTGATGTTTCTCCTTTGACCTACTCCATTCCTCCTTCCAGTTTCTCTGTGTGTTTTCATTTGCCTAGTTGGAGTAAGTGGGTGGCTGTCAGACCTCCGCTCCCTGGAGATCACGGCCTTGTCACTGCCCGGAGGAGCAGCACTTGCCAAGGGAGTGCCCTTCCTGTTGGCCACGGAGGTCTCCATGCTCTGTGGTGACACCAGGGCACCTCTCGGTGACAGTCGCAGGGATGAACCTGCAAGAGAAAACTTTGCTGCTGGTGAGGTCACTGAGGATTTGTTGGAAAAAACTGTTGTTAAGCTCCTGCACACCTGGCTGAGTAAGGAGTGTGTACAAATTTCTTAAACCTTGGACCTTTGCATGTACTGTTCCTTTTTTTTTTTTTTCCAAACTTATGGCAAGAGAACAGAATGGGAAGCAGGTCGGCAAGTTTTCTGCCAAGGCCTCTGGCATTAGCTATGATTCATTAGCCCAGCCCTGAAGAGATGTTCAGAGGTCCAATAAAACCTACACAATATCTTGTTTTGAAAGCTGTGCAGGAATAGGGAGCAAGAGGTTCTTTACAATGTAACGCCTTCCCTTTCTCTTCAGGAACAGGGTTGATTAATTCTGTTTCCTGCCTGCCTTTGAAGCTAGTTTTTAATGTATATTAAATCGTGCTCAGCCACGTATTTTGATGTGGATGGGCTTGCAGGACTGGCGCCTCTGTCCTGTCCTCCTCCTTCCGTAAAGAGAAAAGTGAAGTATGTGCAAAATACAACTTTTCAGATGGCAATTTTTACATCTGTTCCCAGAGCATGTATGATAAAGAGCTGCTGCAGTTGGGAGGGGAAAAAAAAAGAACTAGAAGTAGCATTTTTAAGTATGTCTCAACTTAATCTTCCAAGCTCTGTTGGGAAATGGAACTGTGTTTAGGCATAAAGTTAAACTCTCCATTTTGATCTTGCAGATGCAGAATAGGTACAAATACAGGCCTATTTCTTAAAGCCGCTTGTTAGCTCATGTAAAGTGTTGAGTCACAGACAAATCTTCAGCGGTATCAAGTTAGATTCTAATCTCAGTTACAAGAGATGCGACTCCACTGGCTTCAGTATAACTAGCTATTCCTCATGGATACTGATCAATTAGGGCAGAATGAGGCCCATCCTGTTTTACAAGTATTCAGTCCTGGGTCATAGTATTAGCAGATGGTGACAATGCTAATTTGGCCTGAGTGCTTCAGGCAGTGTGTGGATGCTCCTGGAGTCATTTGGCCACAGGAAAACCTTCAGTTTTGGGACAGGCCTGCATGCGGGCTGTTAGATGGGACCCGTGTGTTTATCCTAGGAATTATTGTCTCTACGTTGCGTGAGAACTCTTGGCTCTGTTTGGAGCAATTCCTCACCCAGATTAGTGGCCAGAATTTGGATTCAGGGTTTGCTAGAAGAAATGCTTGATGGTATCTGGCTTGCTTTGTCCCTTGCCTTCAGGAGTATTTCAGCTATTTCTCCTCTGCTTTCAACATTGTGGTTTCTAAATGCCTCCTCCCTTCACTGGCCAGTGGCAGATGAATTCCTTTCTCTCTTTTGAACCAACAGACTGAGCAAAGTCAAGGTGAAGTCACTACGGGACTACTGATCTTTCAGTCAAAGTGACATATCATCTGTTGGGAAAAGTATCAAGTCAAAACAGTATTTATGTGGAGTGGTTGAACTTAGTAGCTTAGCATCTGAATAGTGGCGTTATTTTGTGTGTGTGTGTGTGTGTGTGCAAGCATCCTAGTACTTCTTTCCAGTTTACTTGCCTGTCCAAACAGGCCATTGTCCAGTGTTATCTCCAAAACCCACTGCCAGGTAAGACTGAACAATGTGCTAGTATGGTACAGACATTGGTCAGTTAATTATCAGCTCCTCTATCAGCACAGTTTTAACAAGGGAACTTGTCATAATTGGGCTGCCTGGTTAGGAAGTTAGTTTGTTTCCTCATTGCATAAATGCTATTACCTGTTTTGCGTCACCGACTGTATGTTTCGTTCCTGAGTTTGAGCCTAGCATAAATCTGCACTGACTTCACTGCAGTTCCCTTGTGCATGTGGCTGTCATCACATGACCTGGAAGCCACCCTTTTGTCATGCAGTAGTTTGTTAAAAAAAAAAATGAAAAAACACAACTTACCAAAAGCACCCCCAAAACAGATGCTCAAACAAGACTTCCTAACAAACCCATTCCCTTAAAGTACTGCATTTGTATGTCATTGGAGGGCTCAATACAGAGCAAATGTTTCCTTTCCAGCTCTATGCTGGGTAAAGCAAATGCCTGAAGGGCAGCATTCGGGCTCTGCCATTCATGTCAAGGCTCTATGGCTTGTGCCAAGGTATGTGATAAAGGTACTGACTACCAAACCGTCAAACTGTATTAGTTTTGAACTAGTGAAATTTTCTGATCCTCAAAGCAATAAATACAGTTATGTCTTCCAATCCTCTGCTATGTTTGCTACTGTCAGAAGTCCAGAAGTGCCAAACCTGCCTTTTGGTAACTACTCTCACCTGGTGCAAGAGGAATCATCAGTTTGGGCACCCTTTGAGGCTGAGGAGATTTCAAAGGCTTCTCATGTGTATATGGGACTGACTGGAGGCAGAAACCAGTGATATGTCAGCTCAGAACGTGCTGTCCTTTTTTGGGAGACTTTGCAGTCCTGTGCCATAGAATCATTTGAGTTGGAAGGGGCCTTTAAAGGCCATCTAGACCAACGCCCCAGCAGTGAACAGGGACACCTACAGCTCCATCAGGTTGCTCAAAGCCCCATCCAGCCTGACCTTGAATGTCTCCAGGAATGGGGCACCCACCACCTCTCTGGGCAAAATCTTGGCACAACATTGAGTCTCCTGCTTTGAAAGGATGCACCTTGTGTTTTCTTCCTGTGAGCATTCTTTAAGTTTTGGCTGAAAGGCAACAAATACTGTTTTCAAACTGAGCTCTGCTCAACAGAACCCTGCTGCTATGGGCAGTCCTTTTTTTTTTTTTTTTTTTTTTTTTTTGAAGTCTGTGTCTAACTAGAAGCAGAATTTACATGTTTGACCGTCTGGTCTCCTCACTTGCCACCCTTCTTTTCTTAATGCTGGTTTGAACTCCCTGGTCTTGTAACCATACCTCCAGAGTGTGACCTTTGGAGCTCCACTTACAGGTGAATGGCTCTGACTTCCTCGTGCTGTGCTGCCAAGCTGGGCTGCCCCTGCTCTGTCACTGCCAGCCAGGGGATGGATGCTGCTTTGCCTGGTGGAGGGACCGTACTGTCTGTCAGCACATTTCCTGCTGCTGAGGATTAAAAAGGTTGCTTGCTCTGGGAGCAGATGGCCACCTCTCCACCCATCCTCTCAGGTATGGGGAGGCAGCCAAAAACTAGCTTAAAAGAGCAAAGCATAACCTGTTCAAAGGAGAACAGAAAGGAACATTTTTCAAACAGCTTAATGAAGCACTTGTTAAGGACTGCCAGGGACAGATTTCCATTCTACACAGGATATTCATTAGAAAAGTAAACACCCTCCAGCACCATTTGTAGGAACAAAGCAGCTTGCATTTTGTAACGAGGTGTTAATTTAACGAAGGAAAGGACTGGCAGAGGAGCAGGAGGCAAATAACCAAATGACAAACACCTCTTCCCGAGAGGACAGGACAGCAGTGCCTTCCCACTCTGTGTGGCACAGGGCTGGGGCCTCTGCCGCACAGTGGTGTCCTGGGCCAGAGAGCTTGGGATGTGGGGTTGTGGGCTGATGTGAGGGGTTAGTGAGGCCCTCCAGTGTGCTGAACTGAAGGTCCAGACCCCTCAAAGTTATGTATAGTGTCAGGGTAACCCGCCCCAGCTGGGCCCCACCCAGGACCCCTCTGGGGTCACTCGCAAGGAGAGGGAGATGGAGGATACAGGCTGCTTTAGGGTGAGGTGGGAGACGGTAGGGATACTTTGTGTGCCAATGCTGGTGGATGGAGGCGATCTGTGTGCTCCCAGGATTAGCTGGATGTCAGCGAGGGAGAGCTGGGAGGTGAGGGTGAGTTTTTGTGCATCTCCTGCCAGGACTTCAGGTTCCAGCCTACCCTTTATTTCCTTACGTGTGTTTCCCACCAGGGAGTTTCTTGCATAGTTGCTCCCTGTGGGGACAGGGCCAAAGCTCCCCTGCCCTCCCAGCTCCGGGCAATGGGAGCGGTGCTCGGCAAGGGAGGAGGCTCGTGGGTAGGAGGGAAAGCACAGGACATGAAGCCAAGCCTTATTTAACGATGCTATCCTGTTTTTCCTCAGAGCATACATCACACTGGAGAGGAGAGCGCAAATAAGGCCCTGGAAGAAATTCTGGCCATGAACCTATGTAATCAGCCTGAACACTGGCACAAATGAGGTCATTTCTTATGTTTATATTTTTATGTGCATTGTAAGCTCCCTGTTCTCCTCCTTGTGTCACTGTGATGTGAAGGGAATTTCCTGTGCACACATGGTATTGTTGCAGGGCTTTGTGAACGTGAGCCACCTCAGGTGGCAAGGAGAAATAATGCTCAGTGCTGGCAGTACATACAAGAAGTTAGGAAAACTCCCATTCCCTCAGATCATTTTCCTGTTGGTTGTGTGGTGAATATTTTATTAGAAGATTAGAAGGAGAAGTGGCTGCATTTAGCAGTTGCTGACATGTTTCAGCACTCTCAGTATGCAGAGGTCAGTTCTCAAGTGCTCTAAATCAGCCTGGCTACTGCCCAGCCATGCCATGGCAACTGGAAAGGGGCTCGTGGAGACCATTGGAGCCCTCCTCTTAGAGTATGCTGTCGATCAGCCATCAGGTCTACAGCAAATACCTAATTTAAGTGGTGAGATTTGTCCTTGCGGTCTCTCACCTTTGGGTGTGTGCTGCTCAGGATGGTGGGACAAATTGAAAATAGTTGTCTCTTTTGGCTTCTGGTTCCCATGAAATAGAAATACATGTATTTCTATGGCTATAGAATACAAATCCTGGTTGGAGCTGTGCATGAAGAATGGTTGGGTCTGCAGCCAGCGCTCAAGTACACTCCGCCACAGGGTCCTTGTCAGTGGGCCGAATTCGGAGTGATGCAAAATGGCTGCCGAACTGCAACAGAGTCAAATGAAAAGCAGATGTGCAAAGAAGAACCCCCTTCATTCCTGCCCCCAAGGTTGCCTCAGCTGCAGAGCTGTTGCTTCAGCAACAGAGCCTTCCTGCCAATGGCAGGCTAATAAAGCCACCCTGAGGGCACAGTGTGTCTTTAACACCAGGGCTGTGAAGGCAGTTTAGGCTGGAGGAAAGAGAGCAGCCCTCAGGCTGCTGCAATGGGCACATCATGATGGGGGCAGTGGGCGCACAAGTGCCCTGGTCTGGCTGTGGGAGCTGAGTGAAGCGCTGGTGCCCCAGACACCGCCATCATGCACCTTGTCTGCAATTGCACTTGGAAGAAGCTTCAGAGTGGGGGGCAGGGGGGGTAAGGAGAAAAAAAAATAAAAAAGCCAACCCTCATGTAAACCCCAGGGCTGGAGGAATAAAAGCTCCAGAAACATTTATATTGCGCTCTCCTGATATCAACACAGATGAAATGGATCCCCATGCTTCCCTGAAAACTGCAGGCTCTAAAAGTGGATTCCAAATCCCCTCCCCACTTTAATTTAAGGGCCTCCCAATTAGACTGTTGGATGCCTTTCAAAGCTTTGTATAAATCAGAGATTATGCATCTTGCAGCAGAGGCTTGTCTCCTTGCTGGTGCAGTCAGCAGCCGTCACTTGCAGTCTCCGGCAGGGAAACCTGGGGGCTGAGTGCAGCTCTGGCCCCACTGCCCCCGGGCTGGCTCCCCCCAGCAGTTTGTGCTGGAGAACATCAATGATGCCAGGGGCTGGGGAGCGCGATTCCTCCTGAGCAGAGTGGAAAGATCTCAGGGGGAGGGAAGAAGTCCTGTCAGGTTGATTTGAAATGGTTTTGCTCTTCTTCCTCCTCTGTCCTTCCCCAAACAGGCCATCAGATACAACCCCAAAAAAGCTTATCACGGAATATGGCACAAATTCAAATAGTATCGGTCAAGCTGTATTTTTCACAGTTAATTTTAAAGATCTCCCTTGCTATTGTTGCCCAGACCAAGGATTCTCCTGTATTTTCCTAAGAAATAACATAGTATTAAGTGGTGGAAGCTTCTCATGGGAGGAGGGAGCAGGGATGTTTCATTCCTGTGTGAAACTCAGGATTTTCCTCCGTCCCCTCCAGGGCTGCACCCACACCTTGGGGGCTGATGGGCCATTAGCACTGGTTGCCCCCAGGACTGACCATCGGTTGGGGAAGGCAGATGCAGGGGGAGAGAACCACAGGCCTCAGGGTACTGGAGGGGAGATGGGATGGGCTTACCTAGCAAAACATCTCCAGAGGTGGCTGCAGAAGGCCGCCCTAAAGAGACCGGGCTGTTGGGTTCCTCCTGGCTCTTGTGGGCTCTGTCATTTCCCACCCGTGCTCACAGCTGCCAGACTGCTGGGTCCTGAGCAGAGGACGGACCCGTCCTGCTCTGCTTGGACACGAGGAGCTGCCACCCGGCAGTACTCTGGGGTTCCACAGAAGTTAACCCAAAAAGCTGGAGGTAGATGGTTTTATTAAGCTGCGTGCTGATGGAAATGAGACAGTTGTTCTTAACTTAAACCTTGCCTGTCATGCTTCTGAGCCCAAACTCACGGTGAACTGGCATTAGCTGTCTGCAGTGAGCAGAATAATGTAATAATTAATAATTAAATGAACACAATGACAAGGGGTTGGAAGTCACTTACTCAGACATTGCCATGTACGTGTGAGTCTGAAGTTCCCAAGGAGCTGCGAGGAGCTGGGGTCTGGCTCTGCCATCCAGGACCAGTTCCTCCCTGTTCGGACCGATCGGTAGATCCCAGACACAGGCTTTGACTGCAGCTTTGGTGTGTGTTGTTTTTATTTTTTTTCCCCAGCTCTTCAGTAATTTCTCATGGCCGAATGCCCTATTTGGCATGGTTCAAATTAGGACAGCCTCTTTTGCTTCTGGCATAGGAATGAAGCACTTAAAGGATGGCTAATTTGATGCTACCACTAATGCCAACTACATTAAACTACTGTGTCTCGAGTGAGGGAGGGAGGGCAGGGCTGAGCTGTAAGGCCTTTTTCTCTTATACACGCAACCATCCCATTTTTGTCAGTCTTCCCCTGAAACAGAAGACTTTTTTTAAAGAAAACAACAGGCAGGAAAAAGAAAATCATAAAACCCAAAGAATATATTTGTCTCCTTTCATGCAAGAGCCACAATGTCACCGTTAAACTGTCAAATTATCCTATATTTAGTTTCGATATAAATTCTAAAACTTTCTGCAGACAGCCGATAAACCTCAAGGTGATGGGACTTGTTTCTGCTCCCATTGAAGTTGGTGGCAAGCCTCCCATTCATTGCAGTGTGTAGGATCAAACCCCCGGCACATAAATAATCAGCACTGAAGGCGCTCTCTGATTCTTCTGTCCATACCTTTCCCTTCCTGTCAGAAAGCTTATGAGGTCGGGCCCAACACTGATCTCACGAGCAGGCTGGGAGCATCTTTCTTTCTTTCTCTCTTTCTTCCCCCCCCTCCCAACTTTTCTTTGTGGGTTTTGATCTCTCCCTTTGAAATGGAAGCAAATTCCCTGCAGGGTGCTCTGTGATCACTGGCTGGGTGTAGTCGCATGCTTTCACTTCTTGCTGTAGGTGAAATGGCTCATGTGCAAGATATTAACTCTCTACTCTGCAGCCCTATGCAGCAGGAGCAGCACGTCGCATTCCTTTTCTGCTCTGAGATGCTTAGTGGAGTAAGCAGCTTTCCCTCCATAAAACCTCAGTAAAGCAGCACTGCATGTAATGGAGCACAGCAGCGCTTACAGCACATGAGATACACAAGAGGCAATGTTTCAGGGAGGAACAGGTATCAGAGAGACCTGGCTGTATAGTTAGACTGGATTAGTTGGTCTAAATGAAAGATAGGACCTCTTCCTGCAGAGCGGTGCGTAAGCCAACAGTTTGTTGTCAGTTATGATCTACTTGCCATAGAAGAAGATGTCATTTCCCTTTGGTTTCGCTGGAATGAAGCAGTTGGAGAGGGTTATTGAAGAAGGAAATTACAGTGATGGGATAAGCGTTGGGGAAAAAAGAAGAAGACTGTTTTAACAGGAGAACTATGGTTAGGCCCAGCCCAGAGAAGTATGTAAGAATGTGCTTGTGATTTGCTTCCAACAAAATTTTTAAGCCTATACTTAACTATAAGCACGAGTATCCCATTGCTTAAGGTTAAGCACGTGCTGAAATACTCATCTGGAGGTAAGCCCTGGCTGGCAAGGCTGAACGAAACAGAGATCACATAATCAACTTCCAAAGCAAGAGCCTAATCCTACCCAGGCAGCTATTCTGGGGGAGTTTCCAGGAAGGCAAAGAAGTTGCAAAAGGTGGATCTGAGTCTCTGATCTTACAAATTTCCTGGCAGGTGCAAAAGCGACGGCTCTGAACAATACCAGAGGTGTTTGCAGGATTGGCCCGAAGGCTTTGTCTGCAGCAGAAAATGAGGTTAGCGGGCTATTGAAAACAAACAAACAGCCCCACCTCCCTCCAAAAATTTCACAAAGATGGCTTCTGTGGATGTGGTGTAGCTTTAAAAAGGTTTAAGCTGGGCTGCTCTGAAACCATTGGTGTAGCTCTAGAAAACCCAAGCCTTTAGAAGAATGCTCCACTGAATCAGTTGTGCAGATCCTCATCCCAACATCACATCTGTGTCAGGGAGTCAGTCTGTGCATTACATCTCCACATACTGGGCTTTCTTCTTTTTTGAAGAAGAATGCCAAGTGACATTAAGCTCTTCTTCTTTAAATGATGTTTGCTTTCTTAATAGGAATTTTAACTGGAAATTTTCCAAATAATTAAGCTTGAAGAATTTGTATGTGTACATGTGCGCATGCATGTAATGGGGGTAAACTGTGCTCTTTACTCATGAAAAAATGCACACACACACACACACACACACGAGAATGGGGAAGAAAGAGAAAGGAAAAGCATTTGCTTATGGATATGAAATACACCTGTGAAAACTAGTTTTATTTTAAGCCCTTGGAGAACATTACAACACGAGTCAAAGCAATGCCATTTCTTACTACCTGTAGAATACAGGACCAGGTTTACAGCAAGCAGAAAGAAGCAAACGCAAAAGGAGCAAAAATGAGAGCAGCATGGGTCTGCTGCATGCTGCCACAGAGGCAAAGGGGCAGCTAATGAGGCTGGAGAAAGAGCTTTGGATGTTCCACACTTTGTCTTCGTCAAAACTAGGTTTAAGGTCCTGTTTTCATTTCGAAGGCTTCTGGCAGAGGTGGAGCTGATGAAGCCACTGGATTTTTTCTATCTAGCGGAGACGTGAGGGAAACGACTGAAGTGCTTCCAGGTGTTTTGGCTTCAGGAGAGTCTTCAGCTTGCTGGTGGTTTGTGCTCCAGGTTCAGGGTTTGCTCACAGTCGATGCCCTCCCGGGCTGCTTGGTGGCTGGTGAGTCTGCTGGCAGCTTGCAGGAACCTCGTGAGAGCCGATACAGCCCAGCTGTCCCACAAAGACAGTTGGATCAGTGTAACCGCTCCAGGCTTTGGTGCCAAAGCGCGTGACAGCTCCAGGAATGACCTCTGAAGAGGTAGTTTCAGCCTCTGGTTTGTCTGTAATTGCACTGGAAAATAAGCCAGATATGCTGACCTCTCATTTTCACATCCCCAGAGGTGAGTTTGTGAGCCAGGCTGTGCATGTCTCAGTAGTAAATAATGAGATGGAATAACACAGGTGATTATCGTACGGTGTTAATGCATCTGTAATGCACCCAGTCAGAGACAGGTCCAACAAAGTGCTTCAGAAAAGGCCTCGCCTTTGGATTTTTGCGGAGATGTTGATCTACAGAAAAGGTAATGTGCTCAAAACAATGGAAGTTATCTGCAAGTGTGTACAGGAAGGCCTGGGGCTTTCAGATGCAAATACAGAAATATATTTAACATCTTGACTTCTATTCTTTTGTCATAAGACAAAGTGAAAAGACAATGTTTAGTAAATGTTTACATCTTACAAAGGGGAGTTTTGCAAATTGCATTGTAGCTCTTTGGGAGGAACCAGGAAAGAGGGCAGGATGTTAACAACATAAAAAAGAATGGCAATAAAACCCACCCCTAATATTAATTGTCTAAGAGGAAATGCATATATCTCTCATCAGGACATCTCAGACTCTGCTTTGCATTGCTGGAAGCCTGAGAACACTAATGGTTTTTTGGCATAGGGAACCAACCTCTTGCATACTTGAAACATAACTCATTTACAGTTGTTTTGATGGATGCTTACAAGCAATATGGAGAAATTCCCAAGTCCTTTCAGCTTGCTGAGCATCAGAGCTCAGAACGGGCCTGAGCCACAGAGGTCAGACGTAGAGCTGGCTGAGCTCCTGACAAGGGAACTGGTGGGGACTGCTCTGATTTAACATCTCTGTTCATTTCTGGCCCTAAGGTTGGCTGTTACACAATGAAAACCTATCAGCAGGATTCCTCGTAAATTAGTAATGCACCTGGAGAGATTCTCGAAGAATCTTTTCCACCAGCCAGTGGCACGCAGCCAGCAAAAGAGCTCCTCAGCAAGGTGGCAACAACACCTCACACCCCTGAGGATCCAGGCAGCGGGTGCTGCAAAGGTTGACCTAGTGCTGTCCAGCCAAATGAAGAGAGGTGCCTCACCACCCCAGGGCTGTCTTGGGAGGGAAGCACAGCTCCAGGGGCTGCAGCCTGGTCCTCTTCCTCCTTGAAACAGGAGCTGAGAGCTGCTGTGTACTGGGCTCAGGCACAGACTGAGAAGCCAGGCAGGCAGGTGATGTAATGGGACATGGGTGACTGGGGAAAGCATAGGCTGAGTGTAGAACACAGCCGCTGAACTCTGTGTGCATATTTGTGCATGTGTGTGTGTATGGAGGGAGGTGGACCAACAAGTTTGTGACTGCAGTGAGGTCCTTCACCACTGGCCAATGCCAGGTGTCACGTAAAAGCCTCAGCTGTTGGTGTTACTTAGACATAAGGCTTTGTCCCTGTTTCAGTTTCTCCCTGAGACTGCTATTCAAAGTTCAGTTTAAAGACAAAGATTAGCAATATGGCATTTGTTCTGGTAGAGAAAAATTTCTTTCACATTTCTCCTGGTACCCATAGAGCAAAACTCATAGCAAGGTGCTCTTTGTGGGCAGCGTCTCTTAGTGATAGAAACTCATTTCTGCCACATGATTTTCATGTCATGCTGAATAACATCCTACAAAGTTGCAGTGAGTAACTTCTGCTTACATTGTGCTGTATGAAGGAGAAGTGAGGTTATAGACTCTGTGACTGTCAAGGAGTCCTGCATGTATCTCATGGCATGGCTTTGTATACAGAACGTGCAAAGGCTGGAAATCCATTTGTGGGGATACAGAGGAGCTGATGTTAAATGTTTCAGAGCCAGGTTTTTTTAGTTTTTTAATTATTATTATTTTTATTTTCTCCATGGGCTAAGTTCATATGCACCTTCCTCCTTCCATAGACATGGTCTTCATTTCCTTTGTAGTGTTGCTCTCATGACGTTTCTGTAGTGTACTTGTTCCTATTCAGCACATACCAGCCCTAATAAAACCCTGCAGAAGCGTGTTCCAGTAGCTAGCCAATACCTACATTTAAAACCTATTTTTTCCTTGTGGTGTCTCTTTCTTACTCTTCCTTCCATTTCTGCCCTTTCTTTCCCATTCCCTTCACCTGCCTTCCTCCCAGCATCCCAGCTGTCTGGCTGTCATTCAGTGTGCTGCACATCTCTCACAGCAGCTGGCAGGAGGACTGCAAGAGTCTCTTCCTGCTCCACCCTCATAGGAGGTTTTGGAGCCCTGCAGGGAGCTGCAGGCTTGTTGCTTGCTGACTTGCACAGGCAGGCGGAGCGCTCTAAGCTCCACCTAGCAGCAGGGAGGGTTGAGGAGCTGCTTGGCCAAGAGGAGTCACAGAAGATAGGTCTGGAGGGAAGGAAACCTTGGAGCAGCTGGGACTGTGGGGAAGGCTCTGGCTGTAATCCCTGGGCCAGGAGGGTTGTACAATTGTTTGAAATTGTTGGTGTTCTTGCATTCTAATCAGACCAAATGTCCGCAGCACAAAAAAAAACCCAACAACCTCAAATGGAAAGGACCATACAAAGGTTGTCACCAGCCTTTGTCTCATTTTCACATTCGTTGTGTGTTTATCTTAGCAGAAGCTTTCATCTCATATCAGCCCATGAGGAGTGGCTTTGGGAACTGGGATGGTTCAGCCTGGAGAAGAGGAGGCTTAGGGGAGACCTTATTGCTGTCTACAGCTGCCTGAAAGGAGGTTGTGGCAAGGTGGGGGTTGGCATCTTCTCCAAGATCACTTGACAAGAGGGAATGGCCTCAAGTTGAGCCAGGGGAGTTTCAGGTTGGATATTAGCAAAAACTACTTCTCAGAAAGAGTGGTGATGCACCAGCACAGTTTGCCCAGGGAGGTGGTGAACTCACCATCCCTGGAGGGGTTCAAGAACCGTGGAGATGTGGCACTGAGGGACGTGGTCAGTGAGCTGATGGTTGGACATGATGATCTTAGAGGTCTTTTCCAACTTTACTGATTCTGTGATTCTATGCATGGGTGAACATCAGCTAAGATGCTCATAAATGTATAAAACCTCCTCTGGGATCTGTCAGGAACACAGGTGAGCTCAGAGAGCCTTTTGCAGCACAGCCTGCTGCAGCACTGCTATGCCCTAACAGAAGCAGGAGTGAACTGCAGAACCTTTATGAAGCCACCAGAAATATTTCCAACTTCCTCAGTCTGGGGTATTTCTTCTCCTTAGAGGTTGTCCTCCTGGATACTGACCACGATTGGTCTCACGGAGACCTGCTCATGTTTGGCTGTGGCAGCGCGGCAGCTGGGATAATTAGGAGAAGGAAGACATTTGGGAGTTCTGGCATTCAAAGTGGTTATAATTGGGGATTTTTGTTTTTAAGGACATCAGGGCAAAATTCTCAAAATCTTTCAAACTGGCTTAAAGGTCATATGTAGCATTTCTAAAGCAAGGGAATCCTCAGGCATTGGACTCTGATGTTCAGTGGGAGAATATTAAGTCAAACATTCAGAAGCATCAGAGCTCCTTAGCCAAACTCCTTATGGGCATTTGGGAGGTTTCCCATCCCTGTTTCTAATTTGGTTTACACCCCAAAGCCAGTGGGTTTTTGCTATCCATTTTGTGGGTGGGAATGCTTGTGATAAGGTATTAACAGCTGCAGGTCTCAGCTGAGCGAGTCTCTTGGAACTTTCCTGGATGTGAGAGGAAATTCTTCTCCAAATGCACGCTTGTTTGCAGGCCTCTGTTGTTGTTATTGTTTGCCAGGCAGAGCTACCTCAGGAAATCTGAGCACCTGGAGAAGCTTCAAGCATAGCCTGAGCTTCAGCTCTCAGCTTGGACACAGCAGATGTTACTAACAACCACAGCCTTCACCAGGGCAGATGTCCTATGTGTCAGTTGTATGGGAAATCACAGAATCACCAAGGTTGGAAAAGGCCTCCAAGATCGTCCATTCCAACCTTCC
Organism: Numida meleagris; assembly: GCF_002078875.1. Classification (NCBI taxonomy): domain Eukaryota; kingdom Metazoa; phylum Chordata; class Aves; order Galliformes; family Numididae; genus Numida; species Numida meleagris. The sequence continues at coordinate 14,753,190 of NC_034411.1, read as the reverse complement.
ACCAGTATTTCCCTACTAAATCATGTTCCTTAGTACAACATCTAAACGTTCCTGGAACACCTCCGGGGACAGTGACTCCACCACCTCACTGGACAGCCTGTGCCAGTACCTGACCTCTCTTTCGGCAAAGAAGTTTTTCCTAAATTTTAGCATGCAGGAATGGCAGTTGTTCTACTCTGGCACATGCGGAGGAGCGGCCGTCCTGCTGGTTGTCTCTCAGGCTCCAGCTGAGGCTGCCTGTGTGCTGGTGTGCTCATCCAGGGAGGCTTTGCAGAGGCAGAATGCTGTGTTTCCATCTGACCTTGGTGGGAGGCTGACTGCCAAGAAGGGCTGTAAAAAGCACAAGGATATCTTCTTGGGGTGAAGAAGCCTTGACAAATCTGCGTCAAGGCTTACCCAAGGTTGCTCAGCTGAGTTCAGCTTGGTTGCTGCCATCCTTGGAAGGCCCCAGTGATGACCACTGAGGGGTTTATGGGTGGCATTGGCCACTGGTTGGGGCCAGAGTAGGAATGAGTAGAACTGGAGCAGTTCTGCAGACTGGGGGAAGGTGTGCTCCACGCACAACAGGCACCACATGGAATGGTTTTCTGGTTTGAAATCACATCACATTTGGTACCTATACCATAGTTTCTTCCTTCAAGAAGGATTTGTAGCCAGAACTGTAACTACATTTCCAAATTAACTGTGTTAAAAAGCCGCCTCCAAGAGGCGAGGGAGCCCACGCCAACATTCAGTGTAAAGTTCAGCTCAGCGCTGATGGTTTATGGCTGATAATGAATTTAGCAAGCTCCCCGTTAGGCTTTGATGCTAATTATTTTAAGTATCATAGGGTCTGATTCATGAGGCAGTAATCACAGGTCATTATTTCTGACATTATTAGGTTAAGTTAAAAATTAGCTTTTAGGCTTAAAGCGCCGTGCACTAATGTGCTCTGAAATGGAACACCTGTGTGATGCTGTAATAGACAATTGAAGGAAATTAGCCCCTTTAATTAAATGAACTGCAACTGCACACTGTTTGTTGTTATACTGACAAAAAGTGGTATTTGCACCTTTAGGTAGAAATTTTCTTTAGCTTAAATGGGTCACCGGTTGGGAAAAATGAGCGCAGGCTTTGCAGTCAGCAGTGACTTTCCTTTGATATATTGTGGTCAATGCCCCTTTCCAGAAATAAGTTGAACCCAAAGCAGTTTTGTTGGCTGGCTTCTTAAATGGGCTGAAATGGGATCAGCAGAGCCGCATCCACGTGTTTGCTTGCTAGATCTGCACAGGCACAAACCCACTTTTCTGACACAGCTTCGATGATGGCAGACAAAAAAGCAGATTTTTTTCCCACTGAGACCTTCACGGGGTTTCGGCAGGCCCCAGCCCGCACCCCCAGACACAGCAGCGGGGAAGCAGCTTTAACAGGATTAGCTTAAACTGCTGAGAGGGCCGCCATGGCTGTGCCTGCGTCCTTCGCCGCGAGGCCGGGGACCGCCATCTCGGGCAGCTCAGGGGCAGGTTACAGCCCCGTTGCTCCCTGGCGCTCGGAGGCACTTCCCCCTGGCTTCGTGTCACACAGGTGCTTTGCAATCAGCAGTTCCTTTCCAGGTGCAATTAAAGGTATTAGTTCTAATAGACGAAGTTTTGAATAGGATCGTTATTTCCATAGGGACTGTTCCACTTCCTTTAGTTTAGGTTATCCAAGGTATATGAACAAGTACCTTGTTTAATTGGGAAGAGCCCGGTATTTGCATTTCAATGGGACCCTCCAGCTATAGAATCCAGTGAAAAGCCTCCGCAGGTCTGGTGTGTGGGATTTCGATCCCTTTGCATCTCACAAAGAATTGACAGGTACTTCATTCCAAGGAGGAAGGAAGTATGCTGATTTCCTCGTCTCCAAATGTAAAGTTTCTGTACAAGGAAGTACATCAAGTTTAAGTAATCTGCCCAACAGCATCGCCCGAAGTAGGACACAGATACCAACCTCTAATCCTTACCCGTGGCCATAAGATCATCTTTCTTCTCTTGATGATAAGGAAAACACAGAAGCTGCTCACGCTGCTGTGCAGGAAGCCAGGACGGGGCGCTCCTCCACGGGGGCAGATTAGGGTTATGAGGGGCAGCACCTGGCATGCGGGGGCCAGAGAAAAGCAAATGATGCTGTCAGCAAACCGGTCTGCCCGCTGCAGCCCAAAGGAAACACGTTCCTCCCCGCCAGCATCTGGGCATGGGAGCAGAGGGGGCTCTCGCTGGTGGGGCAGGCGGGAGTGCTTCAGAGTCACCTCCTCCTTTCAGACGTTCGCTCTTTGGGTCGCCCATGGCGCCTTCTTGCAGATTGCTGTTGAGATCTCTGTAACGCTGAGACGCGGAGCTGGTGCCTGTGGTGTCTTCCCCACACCTGGTCCACACACAGCTAATGGTTATCGGCATCCTGGCTTTATTCTTGGTGGCTTTGGGGTTCTCCCTTTCTGGTTTTGTTCTTCTGTCGCTCGCTCCAGAGCCTCCCACCAGACAAAATGAGCTCTGGTTCTACTGTGCAAGTTTTGGTATAAGTCAGCTTTTGGAAACATCTCATTTTTCTCCTCCATCACTCTAAAACAGGGCAGCAGGTGGCTTTCATTTTGGATTGAGCCTCAAAAAAATAAATGAATGTAGATCCTCCTCCCCCCCCCACCCTAAAAATAGCTGAAAAGCTATCTTCCATATCTTCCATCAATAATATTCATTTACAAAACCAGTCTGGATTGTTCTGATGTATCACTTGAAGATAACCAGCACAAAAAAAGGGGACTATTCAAATAAAATGGTAACAAGGAAACATACAAGGACACCTAGAATATGAAACACCAGAAATGCAAAACTGAGCTAAAGAGTCAGTGTTTGGGTTTTGTGACTGGCAATATCAGCAGATCCTGGTTTATTAAGTTCTGAAAAGAAAAATAATAAGTAAATCCAGGCTTTCAGTTATTGGTCTCAGAGCACTCCACGAATGTGCTAAGCAGGCAGTCACTTTTTTGGTGTTTTTTTTTTTTTTTCTTTCATTTGAGAGGAAGAGTTGGGAAACTACGGGGCTGCAAAAGTTGCCATTGTGACACAGCCACAAATGGATCTCTTAGAATCTGGCTCCATTGCTTTTGCTGCTCTGTGGCACTGAAGTAATTAATGAGTTGGTTGCCAGTCATATACCTGGGTATAAACAGGATCCACTCCATCACCCAGGAATTATGTGTGGTGGGAAGCTCCCCCGATGGGGCAGAGGATTATATGTACTCGTGCTGGAGGATAGGGTGTTCCTTCACAGAGAGCCCTCTGCTTAGGAATTTGCGAGAATGTGCATTGCAGCTTCCATCCTGCAATTTTCATCCAATTTTGGGAGCTATAGCTGCTGCTGCTATTGTGTATGTAATAATAAGGACCTTCAGGTACTTACCTTCAGGCTTTTAAAGCATCTTGCTTTTTCTTGTCTTTAGAAAATGCTGAAACTTTCATCATTCAAGCTGAAATTTTGCCTAGTAGTAGTTTGGTTTTGGCAGGTTGCTTGGAGGGACAAAGTCTTAGATCAAATATAGAAGTGACAGAGGAGAAGAAAAGGAGAAGGGATAAAAAGACTGACACGCCCAAGCAAATGCATGCACCCTTTCTCGTCCCCATACTTCTGTGTAGGAGTAGGCACCAGGCTGGTGTCTGACACGTCTGCTGAGGTGGGAGTTCAGGGTCCAAGTGATGACCCTGCTTGGCTGAGATCAGTGACCTGGCGTTGGGTTTCCACCTCTCCCAGGTCAGTGTCCTGCCCGTGCGAGGAGGGCATCCTTGCTCTCCCCAAATCCATAGCACAACTCACACGGTACTCTTAGAAATCCTCCTGGCTGGTATTCTGATTTTCCAGCTGATGCTATTTATACCAATCATTCCCTTCAGCTTTAACCAGGACAAGATCCTGGAGCAGAGATCTGTCATTACACAGGCTATAGATTCTGTATTTCTACCTCAGATTTTATACAATTTGGGGATTGTGTGGAATTCATCTAAAGTCGAGTGGTTTTGGATGTCAAAACCATACAACAATTTTCCTGTTCCGTGTGATGCTAGTGTATAGTAACATATTTGGCCTTGTCCCTCGGCTACCTAACCATGGGCTGTGATTCACCTTGGAGGTTTAGCTGCCCTTTTACAGGACTTGCTCTGAGCTTCAACTTTCATAATGAACGCAAAGCGCTGCCAATTCTTCTGCCTTTCAGGTTCCACCAAAGCACTTCCAGTAGCTCTGCTAGTTAATATTAAATTGTAGTTACTGCCAATACAACAGTAATGATCTGTACTTCAAGGGCAGCTTTGATGTGATGATCTCAAAGCAAATCAATTAAGGGTTATCCCACACCCTTGCTATGGATGGAAACATTGAATATACGGAGAAATGAGTCCCCAGATCACTGACAAATGGAAAGTGAAAACCAAAATTTCTGTTCTGAAGAAAGTCAGTGTTTGTTTTCTTACCCACAAGCCCAAGATTTTGCTACAGTGGATGTGTTTCTGGAACTGCATATGTAGAAGAAAGAACTATTTCCAGAAAACGCCCCAGCATTTAGATGTGTACTGGCTACCGTCATGGTGATGGAGGGACAAAGTATCCAAACTGTACGTGGTGTCACAGTGTCTTTGGCAAATGCTCTTCAATGCTGTAGTGAGTCAAATATTGCAGCCACTGCACAACTGTGCCTCCTGGGGGGCTGGAGCTGCTCACAGCAGCAGGCAGTGGTGGGAGCCTTTTGCTGGTACGAGGTGGCCCAACAGCTCGTTAGAAGACATGACACGATCAGGTTTGGACCCTCCACAATGCAGTTGTTTCTGGTTGGAGTGGCACATATAAATTGTTTCTGATTAGATTGCATCTTCTTGTCCTCTTCTGCATGCCACAGGGACAAACAAGAAGGGTGAGACCCAGTGCTATAACTGGGTATGTTGCCTTTGACAAGGTCAGCACCAGATTTTCGGTGCGGCATCCTGGAGGATTAAGCAAGGACAAGATTTCCCTCCCACGTTATGCTTTGTCCTGAGCGCTGGTGGTAGCGGGACTTAGAGCCCCAAGCATATTTGGAAGCATTTAAACATGCAGCTGCGACAGCAGAATGGGGAAATGGCTTCTCTTCAAATGCTCGAGGCAAGGATTACTCTTCCGCAACCTGCCATAGGATGGATGTTTCTCTAAAGCTCAAGCCTCCTTAAAAACATCAGGGACAAATTTCCCTCTACACTAACAGTCAGCCTTTCTTGCAGTGCAAGTTGTGGACTGGAAAATGTAGGTAGTACAATGGAAACACTGCCTAAAGCTGGACAGGTTCTCCAATTTGTCCTGTTGGGCAAACATCTGCATGTGAACGGAGGCTTGTGCTTTAATCTTCACCCTCTGTGTCTTGCATTTCCGGGTTATCCTTTTATGTGAATCAGAGTTTTTATCTATACAAAGAGAAGCTTAAACTGCCTCAAGTGAGGTGTATTTCCAGTACTTCAGCACTAATTAATCATTAAAGCGCCAGGTTCAAAGAGTGGGGAACTTCAGTGGTGGTGTGCTCCTGTGATGACGCTGTGGCCAGTTCCTCTCAGAAATACAGGTATTTTACGAGTCTCAAATCAAATGAAGAATGATTTGGCAACAGGGTGGTGGGCTCCGTGCGTCCCTCAGAAGTAAAGGGAGCTCCATCTCCACGAGGATTGCAGTCAGCCGCACAAGGAAAAGGCTGGCTCTTACTGCCAACACGTGAACACCCAGTGGTGCCAGGGATTCAGGCATGGGAGCTAACAACCCAACCTCATGGGGTGAGAGGCCACAGTCCCTGCCTTAGAGCTCTGGTGGCTCAACCAGACAAGAAGTGAAATGGCTGGAGCCATTTCAAGGAAGGGTGTAAATCTCACCGTAAGCCACAAAGACTTTCCATTTAAGTGCTTAAGTTACTTCTGAAAGTGAGGCTTTTAAAATTATGCTGCCACATTTGAGAAGCATAGCCTGAGGGCATGACTTCAGTGAAGCATTAACCCTAGTCTGAAATGGCTGTGGCTGCTGTCTGCTCACCTGAAAGGCCAGCACTTATGTTTAATGGCACTCTCAACTGCAGGTGTGGCAAAGGCATGGGCAGAGCTCTGGGCTTTGCTGATACTGATAAGTGCACCGTGTACACCTGCTGGGGCACTTGCAGCCCTCCTGCAGCCCTCAATCTCACTTTCCCTTTCTGGTGTGTTTCACAGGTAGGAAGTCTGCAGGACCCAAATACCTGGCATCTGACAAAAGAGCTGTCATGCCTGTAGCTTATTAAAAAGGACAGAGAGAAGAGCATGTGGAGTGCAAATGGTCCCACTGACCACCTGTGGATGGGAAAATGTGAGCCTGGCTGCTGCAGAGGAAAGGGAGGGCTTTGGGGTGTTGTCTGGTAGGGAGTGGGCAGACTGCAGTGCTGGGTCTCCTGTCTGCTGGCAGCTGGAGGCCATGGGATGTGCAGGAGAGGCAGCATGAGGTGAGGCTGGGGCTCACAGAGAGCAGGGTGAGCCCCGGCTGGCAACATGAGTAATGAAGCATCCATCAAATTAGTGGCGATTAATGGGTGTCCTAGAAACAGGTGGAAGGGAGTAACAGAATGTCTGAAATGTCTTTTTTCAGAATATGGTCTGTCTGACCACTATTCCTCTTAAAAATAAATACATACTTTTTTTTTTTTTTTTTTTTTTCATTCTTTCTCTTGTGGGAAGCCTGGGACTTGATCGTGTGGACTCCTGGCCAGCATTTATTCTGATCTAGATTTTGATCTCTGCTTTTTTCCCCTGCTGTCTGCTTAGCTGGCTACTACTCTTAAAGATGTGCATAGAATCTATAAAACAGTTGTGTTTCCCATTAGTTTTACTTTCTATTTTCAGGAAATTCCTAAGACTATAACAAAGAGATTTAAATTACACTGATCATAAATGCTTTGGGCTTCCAAGGTGATCTGAACAACTGTAATCAGCGAGGGAACTTGCTAGACCATTTAGTAAAGAGATCAGAAGGCTGATAGTAAAATATAACAAAACAATAACAAATGCTGTAGGTTAATCAAAATTAATCTTCTCTCAGTGGATGGCAGCAATTTGTAATCGCTCATCTGGCAGCACTGGAGTACTGCCGCATCTGAATTAAACCTCTGGAACTGAGTAATTACTATTTCAGTGCCGCCTCAAGACTTGAGCATGGTTTGGGATCTTTTGCACTAGGTGATGTACACTTGTATACAACTAGGTGATATACACTTGTATACAATACCACTCCTGAAGAGTTTACAGCAGAAAAAAACCATAAAGCAGACAGAAGAAAGGAGATGGCCCCTGTTTTCCAGCTGATGACTGGAAACAACAGGAGTCTCTGGTTAACATCACTTGTGAATCTGGCCTTGTTCCTCAGCCTCCTTTTTCCTGATCCCTTCTGGCTCTCTATGCCCGACGACACCCGCTTTCCTGCTCTGCAGCACTCAGCCACTCGGTTTGTACAGCATGTATGTTACAGGACATACATGGACATGGAGAACCAAGCCCTGCAGTTTGTGCAAGGACAGACAGTTGATCCTGAGCCTTGAGCTGAATGAGAATTTTAAATCATCGGGTAGTTGATTTAGTTAATTAAGCTGAAAGGGTACAGTATGATGTTTAGGAGTGTGGTGTGTTTGTTTTACTCTTGCCTCCTATCAGACATCTCACATGTCCTGGTTGATACTTGGAGACGAGGGTGTTCCGCATGGAGCGTCCTTACAGCTGGCATATTTCTGGTCAGCTCAAAAATGAGTGTTTTCAGACCAAAAAATAAAAATAAAAAAAAAAAATGGTGAGGATGGGGGACCTTTCTCATCCATATGTCAAAGCAGTGGTTTGTAGATGTGCCATTCAACTTGACTGATGGTTGAGATGATGATGCTGAGGTTGCAAGCAGCTGTTACTAAGTTGTGTGTAGACTATCATCGTTCATTTTTCTTCTATGTTGAATTTACCAGCCCCACCAAAACCTAATATACTTCCATATGCAATGGAGGCTCTTGCTTCTGCTGGCTCAGTTTCCGTAGGCCTATCAGAAATACTGATCTAAAAGAAGAAATCTCCTGTGCCATCTTCAACAGTAGCTTCTGATTGTGATCTGTGTGGTGTTGTAAAATGCATTTTGTGTGGAAGATAATTATTCTTTTGCACAGGTGTATGGGAACCGTTAGGTCACAGCCTGAACCAGTGATTGAGCACCTGGTGAAGGGCATAGCCAGCCCTGGGAGCACAGGTGTGAGCAATTCACTTGTGCTACTGGAAGGGGGTGAACCCAGGGTCTGCCTTCCCTAACCTCATTTAAAGGCTGGCAGCTGCAAGGGAAGCAGCTCTGCTTGGAGATCACCTCCTTTGGAGTGTTTTGTGATCCCTGATCCTCAGAAAAGGGTAAGTGATTCCTTCTTTATTGCTAAATTGTGACTGTTTCCTTTCTTGGGTGATCTGAAACTGGTTTAAAACAGCTATGCCTGCTGCTGCCTATCTTTACAAGAGGTATGTGTAAAGCTTTGTTTTTACAACTTGTGAAGTGGCAGTAGAACAAAAAATGAAAACAAGACGAAGGAAAAGGTGCTACCTTGAGAATGCTGGTAACAGTAAATGAGGCAGCCCTGCCTGCCTGCCTGGGTTGTCAGAAGAGCAGAAGCTGATGGAATCCTGTGCAAAATGAAATGTATATGTTCTTGATGATCTGTGTGGCTTATTGATAGGTTTAAGAAAATAGGAGGAGTACCTATCTGGTGAGGAGCTGGGAACACCGATCCTTATAGGAGAAGGAAGAGCTAGTTGTTCCTTGTTGAAGGCTTATAACTGGTGGGTTGTCGTGTCAGTAGGAGGAGGTAAAGGCCTTGAGTTTTAAGCTTCCTGGAGTGTGTGGTTCAGGCCTGCTCTCTTATCTGGCATGTCTGCAAGTAAGCAAGTTTCTTTGGGTGTGTATTGCTGGGGATTTCTAGCTGCATGTGCCATGCTAATGGCATGGCCAGACTAGTACTGGCCAAGTTTCTGCTAGAAGTGAGGCTCCGGATGAGCACCAAGGTGTAACACCATAGTTCAGGCAGCCCTTGGCATCTGGCACTTTAGTTATTTTCTTCCTTTCCTTCTCCTCTAAAAGCTCAAGCTGGTAACCAACAAGTCACATAGATGTTTGCAGATGCACCGCATGCTGTGATTCCTTGCTAGTGCCGAAGCAGAGGGTGAGTGTGCAGTCCTAGCAGCCCCGTCTCCTTCAGGTGTGCTGTACTGCAGAGTATAATTCATAAACTAACCCTGTTTGATGATCCTGAAAGAATGTTTCAAGTATGTTTCATTCCCTGTATTTTTTGTTAACCTCTCCTGGCATCAAAAAAAAAAAAAAGGGGGGGGGGGGGGGTGATAACAAAGTGGCACTTTCAAAGAACATAAAACCTAGACAGCCCTTCTTTCCTTCAGGAAGAGTTGGTAGGCATGTGAAGGACTTCTCCACATGGCTCTGCACATCATTTGTGACTTGGGGGGGGGGGGGGGGAATGAAACAAAAAAACCAAAACCAACCTAACGTGATACTAATTCAGTCCTTGGTTTCTTTCTTGTATCAAATACTGCCAACTATGCCTTAAATTTGGACCAGATGCATGATGGTTTTATGATGTGATTGCTGTTACGAAGCCTGGATTGAATATAACAGAGGCACTGCTAATGGGCCTGCTCCTTTAGGGCAAAGGTACAATGCTGGCTTGGGATGCTTGAGCTATTTACTCTGCCTCTGTGGGAATATGTCTTCAGCAGAAATTAATGCCTGGGTTTACCAGGGTGGATAAGATTACTGGGGCTGATTGGGTCTACTAGTGTGGTGAGAGGAGCACAATGTATTGGGTTTAGATGCATTGATGCATTGGGTTTAGAATCATGGAGTGGCTTGGGTTGGAAGGGACTCCAAGGCTCATCAAGTTCCAACCCCTCTGCCACAGGTGGGGCTGCCAACTTCCAGAACAGGCTGCCCAGGGCCCAATCCAACCTGGTTTTGAACACCTCCAGGGATGGAGCATCCACAGCCTCTCTGGGCAGCCTGTTCCAGCACCTCACTGCTCTCTCTGTAAAGACTTTCCCCCGATATCTGATCTAAACCTTCCCTCCTTGAGCTTAAAATCATTCCCCCCACCTTTTCCTATCACTATCTATTTACTGAGTAAAAAGTTGATTCCCGTCCTGTTTATAACCCCCTTTTAAATACTGGAAGGCTGCGATGAGGTGGTCTAGTAGCCTTCTCTTCCCCAGGCTGAACAAGCCCAGCTCCCTCAGCCTGTCTTTGTAGGGGAGGTGCTCCAGCCCTCTGATTGTCTTTGTGGCCCTCCTCTGGAACCTCTCCAACAGTTCTACTTCTTTTTTGTGTTGGGGGCCCCAGATCTGAACACAGTACTCCAGATGGGGCCTCACAAAGGCAGAGTAAAGGGGGACAGCTGCCTCCCTGTCCATGCTTGTCACCCCTTCTCTGATGGAGCCCAGGATACCACTGGCCTTCTCAGCTGCAAGAGCACACTACGGGCTCATGTTCAGTTTTTCATCCACCAGAACCCCCAGGTCCTTCTCAGCAGGGCTGCTCTCAAGGAGTTCTTCTCCCAGTCTGTATATGTATCTGGGATTACTCCAACCCAAGTGCAACACCTTGCAATTTGTTATATTGAACCTCATTAGGTTCACATGGGCCCACCTCTAGAGTTTGTTGAGGTCCCTCTGGATGGCATCCCTTCCTTCTAATGTGTCAACCACACCGTTCAGCTTGGTGTCATCAGCAAACTTGCTGAGAGTGCACTTGAGCCCATTATCAATGTCACTGATGAAGATGTTGAAGAGCACTGCTCACAAGACAGACCCCTGGGGGACACTGCTTGTTACCAGCCTCCACCTGGACATAGTGCCATTCAACAAAGCCTTTTGCCTACAGCCTTCCAACCAGTTCCTTATCCACAGATTAGTCCACTCCTCAAATCCAAATCTCTCCAATTTAGAGATAAGGATGTAGTGGGGGACCATGTCAAAGGCCTTGCACAAGTCCAGGTAGATGACATCGGTCACTTTCCCTTTATCCACCAGTACCGTCACTCCATCATAGAAGGCCACCAGACTGGTCAGGCATGACCTTCCCTTGGTGAAGCCATGCTGGCTGTCTTGGATCACCTGCTCATCCTTCATGTGCCTTAATGTGTTTTCTAGGAGGATCTATTCCATGATCTTCCCCAGCACAGAGGTGAGGGCTCATCAGCCTGCAATGCCCCAGGTCCTCCTTACTCCCCTTCTTGTAAATGGAAGTGATGTTTCCTTTTTTTTCCCCCAGTCCCTGGGGACTTTGCCTGACAGTCACAACTTTTCAAATGTGATGGAGAGTGGCTAGGCAACCACATCAGCCAGCTCCTTTAGGACCCTGAGATAGATCTCATCCAGCCCCATAGACTTGTATACATTCAGTCTCATGAAGCGGTCTCAGACTTGCTCTGCTCTTACAGTGCGGGGGGACTTGATACCCTGGTTTCCACCTACAGGCCTAGGGATGTGAGCTTCAGGGATGTGAGAAATACAAGAATCCTGACTGCTAGTGAAGACTAAGGCAAAAAACCCTCATTTAGTACTTCAGCCTTCTCTATATCTGTTGTAGCCAGGGTGAGGGTCTTCCTTGTCACCCTTATTTGAGCAAAGAACGTCGGGGTTTGTTCATGTTCTTTCTTTTTGTGTGTGTGGCTGATGACACTGAATGCATACATTGCTAGGGCCTCTCATCTGAATGGACAAAACAGACACCGAGGTGTGAGTCTCAGCTCAGAGTCATGGGGCTTCCTTGTCCACTGCAGCAAAGATGTGGTCTAGCTGGGCTTGGAAATGAGCACAGCTCACAAGTCCAGATTAGCATGTGGGATCATCTTGCCATTCAAAACTAATCACAAGACTGTCCTCTTCCTTTCTGATCACATCATGTCCCCAAAGCTTTGTGGAGCATCAACTGAATCTCCTGTGATTTTGTTTACTAAGCTCAGTCAAGAGATAAAAACCTGAGCTTTTTTTTCCTGCCAATATGGATTCACAATGATTAAGTAACTCTGTAGGGGGTTAATTTTCACGGACAGATATTAATAATTATCACTTAATATGCTTAGCGATCTTAAGGAAATATTTGGTAGTACTAACAACTACTTAACTAGCAGAAATTAGTGTAATTCCTTTGGATTTGGGCTCTGTAACTCAGTATCATCTCCTTTTGTCCTCTCCTAGTAATCCAATCTCTGTCTTCATGTTGCAGTGAGAGACCAAAATGCTTTATTATCATCTGTTCTAAAAGCTGCTTATCGATTATTATTTTGCTGATCAAAACATGGCCTAGACATGAAGGCAGGGCCCTCGGTCTAGAAGACAAAGGCATGTATATGTGTGCATGTGTACGTATGTGTAATCTTTCAAAAAAAAATTTTCAGTGCATTAAGTGTGTCATGTGGTGGGTTTTCTCTCACTGTGAAACTTCCTGTGGAGATGAAACGCTCACTTTCATTGTGAGGGAGCCTGGGGACAGTGAGTCAGCCTGGGTCACTCCATATTAGCTCGTTCAAGTATGTGTGCTTGCCCAGGTTCCATTCACCTCCTGAAAAAACACAGCAGTGGCTGATGCAGGGTTTAATGGAGTAACCAAGAAGTAGTTGCTCGAAGTGCGAACTGCTGGACTTCGTATGGGACTCAAGAGCTGAGTTGTATGGCTACTGCTGTGCAGGATGGCAAGTTATAACACTAGCAGTTTGATGTACTGAGGACAAAAAGTACTTCAGGGGAACATAGGGTGTACCCCTTCTTCTGGCCTTTTGATAAATGCAACTAGCTTGAAAACTTCCCTGTGCAAGAAAAAAGCAAAGCAGTTCCTGAGTGTTAAGGGAAATACAGTCAAATATTTTGAAACAATAACATAAATCTTATGACTCAGGACTGAATTTGGTCGCCAAATGTGATTCAAGAACTCTTTATAAGACAGTTATATTTCTGCCTCAGATTCTTCCAGTGGAAACAGTATTGGTAATATTTAAAAATGTTAATCCTCTATTTCTGATTAGTCTTGAATCTGTATTAGCTGAACAGCCACAGTGCTGATGAACTCAAATTCATGCACACGCACAAAGCCAATAGCTTGGGGTGCACGCTGTCATTTTGTTAGTGTGTGTCTGAGGTAGGAACAGGAGAAACAGTATTTCTTCTTTATCTTTTTCACTTGTTTAATCGTCAGATCCATCAGTGACCAGAGTGGGGAGTCTGACACCAAATTCCTTCCCTCCACTTGTGTGGAGCCCATCACACAAATGGGAGGCTTTTTCCTTCCATGACAGTGGTGCAAATGTTTCTCTGCCTTGGTGGTGTTTGGTGGCTTCATCTCCTAGCTGCCCCCTGGTAGATGGATGCTGCACATGAGTGTGACAAAAGTTGGAGGGGGATAGGAATGCATTCCATTTTATAGAGAAGGCACTGAGGTCCTGTAGGCACAGACTTGTTTCTTAAGAAATAGTCCAGAAAATCAGCTTGCACCCACTGTAGAGGTCCAAATGCCTCTCTGGCCTCTCTGTCACGGAAGAGATGTAAGTTCACCTTTTTCTGTCCCTGCATCTCCATGTCACTGGAGGTGTGGGCTAGGGTTACAGCTGCAGTGGGCCTGCTCCCTCACTTGCTGAACATAGCTACCTTGGTCCTCTTGCTTTGTCAGTCTGACACCCAGCATACACTCCACTATAAACAAAACTTAGTCTGGGGCAAGTTGTATTGTATTATTATGTGTACAAGTCTATGGGGCTGGAAGACATTCATCCCAGCATCCTGAAGCGACTGGCTGATGTGGTTGCCAAACTGCTCTCCATCATTTTTGAAAATTCATGGCTGTCAGGCAAAGTCCCTGGTGACTGGGAAAGGGGAAACGTCACTTTGATTTTTAAGAAGGGACAAAAGAAGACCTAGGAAACCACAGGCCAGTGAGCGTAACCCCTGTGCTTGCATCCTCATTTCTAAATTGGAGCTGTTCACTGGGTAAGGAAATAGTTGGAAGGTCACAGCCAGAGAGTTGTGGTCAATGGTCCTATGTCCAGGTAGAGGCTAGTGATGAGTGATGTCCTCCAGAGGTCCATCTTGGAACTGGGCTTCTTCAGCATCTCTATCAATGACATAAACAGTGGGATCAAGTGTGCCTTTGACAAGCTTGCTGATGATGTCAATCTGAGTGGTACAGTTGGTATGGCAGAAGGAGGGGGAGCTATCCAGAGAGACCTTGATGAACTTAAAAGGTGGGCCCATGTGAACCTAATGAGGTTCAACAAAGTGAAGTGCAAGGTTTTGCACTTGGATTGGGCTAATCCCAGATATGTATACAGACTGTGAGAAGAACTCATCGAGCGAAGTCCTGCAGGGAAGGACTTGGGGTGCTGGTAGGTAGAAAAACTTAACATGAGCCAGCAGTGTGTGCTTGCAGCTGAGAAGGCCACTATCCTGGGCTGCATCAAAAGAGGGGTGGGGAGAGGGAGGGGATTGTCCCCCCTCCTCCCTTCTGCTCTGCCCTCTTGAGGTCCCATCTGGATCCAGGTCTGGAGTCCCAACACAGGAATGATGTTGAGCTGTTGGAGAGGATCTAGAGGAGGGCCACAAAGATGATCAGAGAGCTGGAGCACATCTCATGTGAAGACAGGCTAAGGGAGCTGGGCTGCTTTAGTCTGGAGAAGGCTCTGAGGAAACCTCATTGTGACCTCATTGCAGGAGGGAGACTGACATTTTGCACAATCTGATAGTGATAGGACAAGAGAGAGGGGATGGCTTTAAACTAAAATGGGAGATTTAGGTTAGATGTTAGAGGGAAGTTCTTCATTCAGGGGGTGGTGAGGCACTGGCACTGCTGCCCAGAGAAGCTGTGGGTGCCCCATCCCTGGAGGCGCTCCAGGCCAGGTTGGATGGTGTGGGGGCAGCCCTGCCCACGGCTGCGGGTTGGGTCTGGGTGGGCTTCAGTGTCCCTTCCAACCCAAGCCATTCTGTGATTTCATGATTCTATACTGGGAAAAGTGTTTTCCCTTGATATGTGTGACTAAGCTGGAAGAATGGTACCAGAAGCTATGATAGCTAAAGTTCAGAACTTTTTCATTACCTTTATTTTTAAACCTGCTTAGTGAGTAAGTCCTGTAACATGCTCCAGCTGGACAGGTGCTGTGCAGAGCTGGTGTGGTACAGGCTGAATGGTGGCCACAGCAGCCAGTGGCACTGCAGGGACCATGCTGGAGAGCTGCAGGTAGATTGGGTTAGGGTGTCAGCCTGACTTGAGGCCAAGATGAGAGTAGGAGTTGTGGGCTGGGGCCACAGAGTACAAATGTACTGGCCGTGCAAATGTTTGTGCTGTAGCAGACGTATGAGGTACTGCATGGATGCTTTCCAAAGCGTGGGATAGGAAGACATGGAGAGGCTGTATTATCATTTTCCTGACCGTTGCAGGTGCAAAGAATTTGGTAACAATATTTGCTCTGGAGCCAAATTGCTCTCAGACTCCCTCCTATGTTTATTCAGTTGAAGAGAATTACCCAGCATTTCTGCTTCTCAACAATCACAGGGTAAGAATTCCCAGACAGTATTTTTCTTTCTTTTATTCCCTTTTGAAACATGTGTCTGGACAAGTGACAGGCAAACCTCAAACTGCTTGGTTGCGTATGTGAAAGGTACCCGAATGTTTCCTTGCTCCATCCGTTGCCCTGAGTGTATTCAACCTGCCTTGGTTCCTGGTAATTGGGCTGAGAGCCTCTGGAGAGCAACTTTTCTTGTAAGCTTTTCATCTGCTCCTGGTTTGAAGGAGTTCAGGGATCTCCCAACCGCAGGGCTTTCACAAATACTTTGCTCTTTGGATTTCTGATTCCATCTCAAACCAAGAAGTCCAAGGAAGCATAATACTGTTTAAAAAAAAAAATTACAATAGTAGTAACATAAAAAGACTTCACCTCCAAACCTTAACATACCAGAAAAATGTTCTTTATTCAGATTAAAAATGCAGAGAAGTGACTTGATTTAAATACAGTTCAAGGAAAGGAAAAATGTTTGGATCGGTTCTTTAAGAACAGGAGTTCAATGCCAGTAGCACACTTCCATGATGCCTGTGGTGTGTAACGCTGCTGATACAGTTCTGGGAAATGGGTCTCAAGGGACACCCTGCCACTATGGAACGTGGTCCTGGCTTTTTGGGCTGTTTGCTGATCTGAATGAATGCAGTTCATCTAATCCAATTTGGAAGTGGAGGTTCACTGCTTTAAATTAGGTAGGAATAGTGAGAAACAATCGTTTCTGCTATCCAGCAGTTCATTTTGTTCTTATTTTTTCAGTTAGCAATCCATTAGAAAAAAAAAAATCTGTGCAAAACCTGACTCTGGAAAGAAGAGTCGGTAACCAGGCAGTGTAATTCAAAGAAGGACAGCCCAAAGGAGAGAGCTGGGTTGGGTGACAAAGAAAACTGCAGAACTCCAGCCCTGCTGCAACCAGCTCCTTACTGCTAAAGGCCAAGTGAGGAGAAGGACAACATTCAGCTCCATGTGTTATAATTTCCATTCCATTCAAATTTTAAAATGAAAAATATTTATTTGGTTTGATAAATTCCTCAAGTCCTCTCCATCTCTCTCTATTTTAATGCGAAAATAGAAACATTCTAGTTCCTATCTTGTTTCCACATTGGCAGAAGTGGCTGTCTTGGTTGGTAGTGTTAAAATACATTAGACTGTGATGTAGCTCTGTTTGTCTTTAGTTTACTATTTGCTTCTTTCTCCCCTAGTGCACTGAATACTGAGAACTGGTTCTCCAGCTGGTGTCAGCTGGCTAAGTCTGGCTCTTCTGGAGAAGGGGGCCCAGATCCATGGCTTGTGCAGATCACCACAGAGCTGGGTATTGTTACTAAGAAAACATTCAGTAATGAGCCAAGCACTTAAAGTTGCTTGGGGAGGAAGAAGACTTCGGTATACTCTAATCACAGGGTGACTTTGAGCCACAACTATGCTGTAGCCATGAAAAGGGAAATGCAATCTTAGGGGACAAATCAGGCAGGGACAGTGCACCAGGCAGGGACAGTGCACCAGGCACAGATGAGAGTTCAGTTTCAACATCGTGCAATTCTTTGCTCACCAAGAAACAAAAGAGAAAAGCTGATGCAGGACCAATAGCAGAAGTGTTACCAAGGTGGACGAGGACAGCAGGGCCTGCCAACAGAGGGGACACTGGGAGGGGTCAGTCAAGAAAGGCAGTGACCAGAATTTTTGCCTGTAAATACATCATAGCTAAAAACTAAGGAGGGTGGAGAGAGCTCTCTAGGCAAAGGGATGTGCTGGTACAAAAATGGTAATACAAACTGCTGTGGATGGACTTGGGCTGGAATTAGAGAGAGGTTTGCTAACTACTGCTGATTGCAAGCACAATTTTCTTAAGATGGAGCTTGCTAGAGGAGCTCACAGGGCATGGTGAGGGAAATAGGCCTGAACTTGCGGACATAGCAGTCTCTTGTGCTGAAGCCAGTGACTTGTGTCAAGAAGCCCCCATGTTGTATTGGGACTTTTCAGGGTAAAGTGCCAAATTCTCATTATCTCTTTCATTTGAAGCCTCTGGGCCATCAGAGAAGCAGTATTTCCATCAGCAAGACAGCTAGGCTGACAGGTGAGGAAGTCTGCTCATCAAGCAAAACTAATGACTGGTCATGTCTGCAGGAGTTTTGTGTTGTCTTCATAGGAAGATGGCTTTGTTTTAATGTAGGGAGATAATAAACTTGTAGGGTTGTGCTGGTGTTTTTTTCTTTTCTTTTTTTTTTTTTTTAGCTGAATTTCTTTTAAAAAAGAATAAGACCATACTAAACTTCTGGGTGTTTAGGAAACCTGGGGATACCTCATGGCTGTGAATCTTTCCCCACTCAAGCAGCAGTGGCCCAACAGGAATCATACCCATGGACATCCATAGGTTTGGAGAAGGATATCAGAAACTTTTTTTTTATCAGGGGAAGAAAGAGGGATTGTATTTAAAAAAAAAAAAAAAACTGCTTAAGAAATGAATGCTTGGATCAAAGTAATGCAGGTAAGCACAAAGAAATGAAATGATTTTAGCAACTTGTTCCCTCTGATTCACCTATGTATACTTGTCTACATCCCATTCTAATGTCCAGGTTAGCTCAGGAGGGCTCAGAAAGGGTATTCCTTAGAGAGGCTAAGGTGTGAATGACATCAAAGTGCCCGGTGCTGTAAAGGTCTTTCTTGTGTGTAAATACAAGCTGTGCACTCCCCAAAATGTGCTCCTGCTGGGCCTGACTTCAGCCTGCCTGTGTTTGATGTGGGGACTGAAGGTTATTCTGAGGAGGGAGGACAAGGCAGAAATGCGCCCTGTGTAGCTATGGGGAGGTACCCATGCAAGTGCTTGGCCTTAGAACACCCTCTGGATTAGTCATCCAAGTACTGCTTCAGCAAGGAGCAGGCAGGTGTCCCATGCAAGGATAAGCAGCTGGCTGGCAGCACTGACCTCTGAGTATCCATCCTTTGAGTGTGCTGCTCCACACACAGCTGGTCAGCATGGGGAAACTGGGTGATGTCAGGAATGAAAGGCTTCAGTCAGTAATCCTTAGCAAGGAGTGAGCATTTAAAGAAAGGGCCACTGTAGAACCTACAGAAAAACGCTGGTTGTAAAAGGGATAGCATTTTACTCAAGGATACAATGGCCTCCTCCAGACTTCTGAATTTCCACTAAGTTTTAGAGGCTAAGTGCTAAAGAAGATAAGATAGATGTCAATCAGTGGTGGGATTTCATCTGTCCCAAGAGTTTCTGCAGGATGTAGGCCTTAGCCCACCTTCAGTACACCGTGCTTGGCTTCCCTCTTCAGCTCGCTGCCTTGCAGCAGGATGGAAAACTGAGCTGACCTGTCAGAGTCCTTTGCACATCTACTACATCTCATCCCATTAGCACATTTGATCGCCCTTCCTGTGCAAATATGCACAAAAATAATGGCTCCAAGCACGGCAGTACATTACTGTTACACATAATGCAGTTTCTATTGCAGTCCAAGAATGCTGCTATGCGCTAGAGTTGACTGATTCTGGGGGGAGGGGCACTTCTCATCATATCTTAGCTCTCTGGCAGAAGAGCAATAATTTCGGTGCGCTTCTCCCCTGCCATGCGTTGCTGTGTTTTAAGCAATGGCACTGCTCAGAAGGAAATGCTGCAGCTGTGAACTTTGCTTCATGTTAAACAGGACTCACTTCTGTTTGCTACACAGGCAGTGTGATTTCAGATTACATTACATGAGCAATCACCATCCAAATTATTTTCCAGACATAAAATAGCAGAGTAAAAAAAACCACCCAAGAAATCTGTGGTGTAACTTCAAATATGTGTATGAGTATTTCCATGCTTCCAACTATCCTGTGTAGGTGTTTTGTGATTCCCACTAATTATCTAACCATGTGTTTTATTTCTTTTTTTTTTAAATAAATGATTCAACTTTTTTTTTCTGTGGTATGTGAGCTAGGCTAAAATAACGTACGGTCTGATCCTGCTCTCGTTTAAGTTAATGCCACCATTCCCAGTAAAGCAACCTATGCTAGGCGTAGAAATAGTCACGCGTGTAAATACAGTCTCTCTAGGCTGTGGACATACTGAACTTAATTAGTAAGAAATAATATTTTTCCATTGGCTGGATGTATACAGATAGCCCAGTCCTGCATTGGGCAGGAAAAGCTCTGAAATATGGAAGAGGGAATAAATCTTAAAAAAAAGTTAAAAATTTGCAATTGCAATTAAAGTCAGTATAGCATAATCAGTGGAGATTCAAAAATACGTTAATGTTGCAGTTCTTCTTTGGAACCTTGCAGAATCTTCTTTGGACCAAACATGCTGCTCAGCTCTGAAGATTAGCATTAGCTCCACTTCCAGTTGCGTTCTCTGTAAGTACCAGACTCCCACAGCTGTGATACAGTTTCCTACAATGGATTTCCAGGAGCAAAACTGGGTGCAGAACAGCCCTGGGGGGATGACAGGTCCAGCCCCACAGCAGTGCCAGGGCAAGGCTGTGTCACAGCCCTGCTGGGCTGCCTGGCAGATGCACAGCTCCCCAGGATGAGGCACAAGTTTAGCCCTTCCTGCTAAGCCACTCAGCTGACTGACAAGGGAGTGAGAATGATCCAGGACAACAGAGAAGCAGCAGTATTTTGTGAAATGAGGAAATGGCTTGCTAATGTTAACTGGTTTCACACTGCTGTAAGAGTTGATTCTCCAGGAGAAATACATCAATACTGCGGAAAAGAGAAACATCTCTTTTCAATTGATCTGTGCAAGCAGAGCAGAGTGAGTTCAGCTTCTCAGAGATGGAAAAAACACTGACTGTTTTAGGTATATATGACCACCCTTGATGGTATAAAAGAAAACTAGTTCTGAGTTAGGAGGGGCTTAATTCCCTATGTTTCAGTAGTAGAAGTCTTTGTATGTGGGAATAAAAATCCTCCACTGAGCACTGCTGCATTGAACTTGTACTCAGCTCCTGGTGAACAATACACAAACTGCATTATTCTGAATTCTGTTAGTAAATTCAAAATCATTCTGCAGATTTAATTTGCTGGATGAAGTCTAGGGTGATATTTTTCTTAAGGAAATATTGGTGATAGATAGCTCTTAATTTTTATGTGGTAAAAAAATTGCTTGTGGTGTGTGTGTGTGAGAGAGAGAGACACGGAAGGAGAAATTCTCCAGAACATGAAACTTTGCCCTAAGCTGCTCAGCTCATTATCAGTAACATCCAAGGACAGCACACTTAAGCCAGAGATAGAAAATATCTGTGTCAAGGCTCCACTATAAGGGATGAGAAAATAAAGTTCTTTCCTGGAGTGGTAACAAGTTAGAAGATGTCCTTCTGGGGCATGGGTACAAAGCTCTGTTCACAATTGTGGGAAGCTGCTGTTGGGTCCCCTCATGGCTTTGCGCTAGGACATCTGCCACATCTTTCTGCAAAAGAAGGGTTTTTGTGGTTACTTAGAACTGAGGTTGTTGAAATACTGATTTGATAGTGTTCAGACATATTCATAAATAGGCTGGTAAAAACGATGAAGAGCGAGATGAGAAATTCTGCAGATGATGCAAATTATTTAGCATTGTGAAGCTAAATCTGGCCACAAAGCACTGCTGAGAGAGTTCATGATACTGAGTGACTGGGCAATAAAATGACTGATGTAGTGCAGTGTCAACAAAAGCAGAGCACATGCAGAGAACTCACTCTTAACTATACTTCAACATAGATGAGCCCTAAATGTAACATTTAGCAAAGAGCATGGAGTCCTGTGCGAATACTAATTAAAGCCCATCAAAAGAGGCAACTAACATGTTAAGAATTACCTGGCAAAGCAGCAGGAGCAAATTAAAAAACCTCACCACTATAGCAATCATCAATGAAACTGTGTCATGATGATAGTAAGTTTTCTGGCCTTCAGAAGGGTTGAGGTGAAACAGAGAGCACAGAAAGGAAAGCACTTAAGTTGAGGAGAGGTAGTTAACAGCTTCCATAAAAATGAGAAATGAAGTAGATGAGGAGTCTCCAGGGTGAAAAGGGATGATAAAAGCAGGAGATACTGTATACATCTGTTTGATCACGAATGACACATAGAAAAAGGCAAATAGGAAATGGTTGTCCATGGCTTCTCGTAAGAACTAGAGGGGACCCAACAAAGCATTCACGCAAGAAGATTTAAACCAACACAAGGAAGTACTTTTTCCATGCAAAGCATAATTAAATTGTGGAACTCATTGCCACAGGATGTTGCGGAGGCCAGAAGTTATAAATGGCTTGAGAAAAGGATCAAAAAAATGCAAAGAGGATAGATCCATGGGTGGCTGTTAAAACACGCTGGTCTGGAGGCAGCCTCTGCTTTGGGAAGTCCATAAACCACGGATTGCCTGGAGCAAGGAGGGTACTGGGGAAGGATCATGCCATACCTCCTCTTTGAATTTCCTCCTTCCATATCTCCTCCTGGCTATGCCAGGAGATGAGGCACTGCTTCATGCAGCTGTTAGGTGTGACACCAGTTAAGTCCTAGTTCCAGTGGATCTGCTTGAGGCATGTCTCCACTTACTCCCCTTGAATTCAAAAAGCAGAAGAGGGGGAACAAACAATCCCAGCCCTCCACATACTGCTAGTAGGCAGCCTGGTAGTTGTTTTATTTTCTTTAGAATGGACCTTGTGTTGCAAGTGGCAGGAAGCCATGAACCACAAAAATAAAATAATTCTAACCCTAGTGCTAAGTAAGGAAAACAAAGATGGCTCAGCAATTAGCAGCATTATATATGTTAGTACTAAGTAACAACAGATGTCAGGACTTGAGCCCTTTTGCATTCCTTGCAATCCTTTGGAAACCAAAGCCTTTTGACGTTGCTATACATTATTACAGTTATTTTGGGTCTGAGAGAACGGCAAAAGCTCTTTGAATGTTGAAATATGTACATTGCTAGGACTGGCTGGGTCTTACCTACGTCTATCTCACCGTCCTGCATACTTCTGCTGACTTAACAGGCTAGTGTGTGCTGTAAAAGCCTGCTCTGTAAAGACATGCGCTGGCCATGAGTCATTAGCAAGCATGCGAAGCTAATTGGCAAAATACTCATAAAAGATTTTGAAGGTGGGTTAATTACAATTCATTACACCGTAAACTGTCCCCAGGCTATTGTTAAAAAATGCAGGAGTTTCTAGGTCCAGTATTTTATGATTCATTTTGCCGTGCAGTGAAAAACAGACTCTATATCAAACTACATTCATTACAGTTAAGACCACAAAATCTTTATTGGTTTTCCCAACATTCCCTCCTTGTTATATGAATTCATATGGACTGCACATTTCTAACAATTGGCAAGAAAGCATGAAGTAAAATTTATGATATTTTCTTACCTTATACTCAGTGCAGCCTTAAAAACTGCCTGTTCCAATTGCTTCACCTCCTCCCACCTTGATTCACTTGAGCTGATAGGATAAGAGCTGGAAAATAAACAGAGAGATGAATGAGAACAACTTCCCCACGATGAAGGTTTGGTTGTGTGATGAACCAGGCTGCTGCATGTTTGCACAAGAAATTCAACTCCACAATCCTGATAATGAAATTGCAATAAATAAGAATTTCCCCTTGTATGGTAAGTAACAATTTTAAATTCAGTGGACATATTTATACCAGGCACTTCTATATCCAGATGGAGGCTCTCATTGCTGAACACAGGACATACCAACAGAGACCTGGGTTTCATTCTGGCCTCTGCTTAGACAAAGCTTGCAGACTTGTCCATCAATTACATGATGGATGCAACCCCAAATGCTTGGCAGGATGAGGACCTTGATATGCTTAAAGCCAAGTTCTCAAGCTTATAATAGAAGATAACTGAGCCTTTGACTGTCTTTGCTTACGCCTGGGATGTCAAATACTGATGTTTTCTCATGAAAGGTCTACAAGAGGGAGGCATTGCTATTGAGTAGCTTGGCATAATTCTCAATAACACTGTGTTGAGGAAAAGTTAACAGAGACTCAGCTGCGACCTTTGTGGGAGCCAAGCCAAGTGCTGTGCATCAGTGCTACCTTTGTACCCTTCTCCATGGGTGCTCCTTAGCTCCTGGAGCTGGCTGGTACTTGGGCTCTCCTTTGAGTATTAAATGGTGCCATTCAGCTGGACTTCGCTTTACCCCAACATGCTGAGCTACATTCAGTTTTGCACAGACAGCAAACTTTCTCCTATGTTGGCCCAGCATGCATCTGACTGTACTGTGTCTTATTCAGCGCATTCTCTTTGTAATGCTATAATGCGATGGAAAGTACAGCAATAATAGCAGAGTGGCACAATCCTAGGCTGCAGCAAATGAGAACAGGCCCAAATGCAGCAGCTGTGCACGCAGAAACAAAGGAAGAAAAACTGCTTACCTTTGGAGGGCCTCCAGTAGGGAGGGATCTCCAGCGAGATTCCCTTGGCTCCACTGTCAACCCTTAAGTGAGGACAGGGAAGGGGTGGCTCCTGGCTCTGCCCCTTCTGGTCACTTAGGTGCATTGCATACACCTGAGCTCCCCTGGGTTGGTCCTGCTTCCCCAGCAGGTGCTCTGTCACTGTTTCAGGCCATGACTTCGCGTTTCTGCTGCACTCCACCCCTTCACAGCATGAACCAATGATTATGCAGGTTGAAGGTAAGCCCTTTACCTTTACAGTGATCCAGTATACCACAGTGCTTTGTACAATTTGCCCATCACAGTGCAGACTGACAAAATATAAAATGATTGATTCTTGGTTGAGGTTCACATTCCTTTGTGGGCCAGTGCTCAGTGGTTCTCCTGGAGGCAGGAGTTGCTTAGACTAGGGAAAGTTTGGCTCGCATTCCAATCTGTCCCATACAGTCCACCACTGGTGGTCACATTGATCTTATAGTGGCACTGGAGCAGCCTGATGTCATGTTACTCCTCCTGGTGATCCTGTGGACTCAGAGACTCACAGGGAGTAGCATAGATGTTTCAGAGGTACCAGAAGGGGTAGGTGTGCCCTCCGTGGCAAGATACAGGCTGTGTTCCTGTCCTGGGTCAGCACTTCGGTCTGCACTGGGGCATGCCCTGGCCATCTGTACCGCACTCTTTGGCCCGATATCTGAAGCTGCATAACTATACCAGGTACCAAGAGTGGGGTCCTGATCTGCCACAGGGACATGATTAAGGTCCCCTTAGCAATGAAAACCAGAGTGTTGTCCAAGATGTCTGCAGGCCATGTACCTATTACTGGGGGGGGGGGGGGGGGAACGACACTACTGATCACCACACCTCCAGTAATCTGCCCCAAGGTGCAAGCAGGCCACACCATTGTAGTCCTACTTGCACCTTCCAAGGCCATTCTGTTCTATGGGTACCAGGCTCTAGGTTCTCAGGGGCAGGGAGCACAATATTTTCATTGTTAATTTGGGGTCTTACCTGATTATCGGTGCCTGTGATTTGGATCCTAAGTGGAGAGGCCCATGCTGCCTGTAGCATCTTCAGGGCACTGGGTCTGCCATCTCTGGGCCTTTCATTCAGGTCCCTCAGGGTTTTGTAGAGTCTCTTTGTCCACCCTTGCAGGGACTGAGAGTCTGTCTTCAGGCAGCCTTAAGAACACCATTATAGTATTCAATAAGGCCTGCCCCTGTCAGATTATATGGCAAGTGGAATCACCATTCAATGTTGTTTTCTTCTGCCCAGTGTTGATCCATTGCACCAGTGAAATGAGTCCCTTGGTTGCTCTCAGTGACTTGAGGTGTCCCATAGGGAGCCATCAATTTGGTGAGCGCCTTGATGGCACATGCTTGGTTCGATCTTGGCACTGGATAGGCCTGCATTAGCCCACTTGCTGTGTTAATGCAGGTTGCCCCCTCAGACTGAGGGAGAGGCCCAATGTAATCAACCTGCCATCACTGGAGAGGATTGTATCCTCTAGCAAGATGGGCTGTTGTTTTGGGCAATCATCTCAGTCTCATTTTGGAGCAGGCATCACAGTCTCAGCATGCCTGGACCATATCAGACAGTTGTATGGGCAGCCTCTATGCTTTAGCAGCTGCCCACATTATCTTTTGTCCAGCATGCCACAGCTTCTGATGGAGCCAGCAGTCAGTGTTCTCGGATGGTGAATCTTCAATCCACCACTGTGGATTGAAGCTGCCACTGTGTCAGCTTCATCATTTCCCAGTGACTGTAAAGGCTGGTGGCCAGAAACGTAGTAGACATATACAGTCCTGTGTTTAACCACATTCCATATGTCTAACCACATCTCTCTGCCCCACATTGGTTGGGTGTAAGCAGTCCATTCCTGGGTGGCCCACTGTGCAATCCAAAGAGTGAGCCCCCAGTCCACAGCCCAGCTACCTGAGCAGATGTTCAGGATACCATCAGCGGGTTCCTTGGTTATAACCATCGACATGGCTCACAGTTCTGGCCACTGGGTACTCTGACCATCCTCCTCTTCAAACCAGATTGTTTCAGTGGAGGGATGGTATGCTACTGCTCTCCTCTTGCTCAGGTTACCCTTGCTGGACCCATCCATATATCAGGGATCTTCAGGAATGGGATATTTCCCTTCCTGAACAGGACTCTTCTCTGGTGGAGTGACCATTGTCTCTTCTGGCACATCGCTGTGATACGTCACCAGGCCTAAGATCTTCTGGAGTTTTTCTTTCAGTGGTGACAGACTACTCCTCTGGTTGAGATAGATGACCCATCATGCCACTGTCTGTGCTTGGGCCACCCTTGTCTTAGGAAGGTGGATCAGATCTTTCACCCACCCCTGAATTGGCAAGGTGGTCTTAAGTATGATTTCAGATGTTTGGGTTATTGGTTCTATTGCCTGTAATGCAGATTAGGCAGCCAATAACTGTTTTTCAATCATACTGTACCTCTCTTCTGCTCCATGCCAAACCTGAGACCAGAACCCAATTGGGGTTCAAATGGAATTTTGGCACTGCCATAGGCCCCAGCCAAACCCATCCTGAATTACATGGACATCTAATTCAGCTGGGAGGGTAGAATCAAATATACCCAGCACCTGAGCCTGTTTAATAGCTAGTTTTGCTTGCTGGAAGGCCTCTTATTCCCTTCTCCTCCAGTCCCATTTCTGGCCTTTCTTTGCGAGTCAAATCAAAGGCCTCAGCAGTTGTGCTAAGTGGTGTATAAAGGAATCCCAGTATCCCAATATACCCCGAAATTCTTGCAGCTGCCTTGGCGCAGTAGGGACTGGGAACACCTGAACCTTGTCTATTATTGTACTGGTTAGTACTTTGGTCTTTCCCCAACCAAACTACACCTAGGAATTTCACCAACAAGTCTAGTCCTTATACCTTTTGTGGGTTTATAGCCCACCCTTTCTCTTGTAAATGAGTAGTCAATGAAACTACTGCCTTTGCTAATGCTTCTAGTGAGTCAGACATCAACATGAGATCATCAATATAGTGGCACAGTTTGATGTTTCTAGAATTATTCTAATCTGCCAGATTATGCATCACTAAGTTATGACAATAGGTTGGTGAATGCATGTACCCTTGCAGCAGGACCTGAAAGGTCCACTGCCTGCCTCCCCACATAAATGCAAACTGGTTTTGCAATTCTTCGTGAATGGGAATACTGAAGAATGCATTTGCCAAGTCTAAGACACAATGGTAGATTTCTATCTCCCTACTCAATGTGTCCATCAGAGAAGCAATATTGGGTACAGCTGCATGAATGGGCAGCATGACCTTATTTAATTCTCTGTAATCCACTGTCATTCTCCACGTGCTTTCATACTGGCCATAGGGGGAATTATATGGGTAATGTGTGGAAATGGATGCAAGCTTGGAAATCTCAGGCCAATTAATTACCACACATTCTGCCCCCATATCCCATAACCTCAAAAGCCAGGCTGGGATGCTCTCTCGAGGTCTTTGTTTAAATTGCTGCAACAAATCCATAAGTTCAGTGGCTGTGTATGGGCATGCTGTTATATGCCAAGTGGCGTGGGCAGGGGGCCACTCTTTTGGTGACAACCCTGTTGATCTACGCTGGATTTTCTTTGTCTTTTGGGTTATTATCTGTCTTATTTCTAGAGGATCTAAGGTTCCCAGGTCCTCTAGTTGGATTTCATTCTGCTTGGCCTTCTTTCTGTTCTTGGATTCAACTAGGATCCAAGGATCATGCTGGTCCAAGTCCTTTTCCCCTCCTAATGATATGGGTCTTAATTTCAAAGGTGAAGTTCCATTTGAAGGTGGGGCAGCTTGCCCTGTCAAAGATGTAATTTTATTTTCCAGTTGTTTAACACAGGCTTTTAAAAGCTTATTCTTCTCTTTTAATTCTTCTTCCAAGGAATCCTTTGCATTAGTAGTGAGTAGCAGTGGCCAGGCCTCAGCAGATGCTGCTGCTACTCTGTCCTCAGTTGTCAAAAGATTTTTCCTGATTTATTCAAAGAATCAGCTATTTTTGAAGATGATTTAATAATAGGACTATTGTCCCTTATAGATCCTCATTCTTCAATAATCTGAGCAGCACTTAGCCACGGGGAACCCAGGAAGCCTATAGTTTCCCCTGGGAGTTCCTCTTTCAGTGCATTTGGGGTCCAAGCAACCATAGAACACATTTTTTAAGGTAATCCATCATAAATAAGTATCTGCCTGGCTCACCAAGTGTAATGCTATAATGTGATAAAAAGTACAGCAATAATAGCAGAGCGGCACAATCCCAGGCTGCAGTAAATGAGAACAAGCCCAAATGCAACAGCCATGGATGCAGAAACAAAGGAAGAAACACTACTTACCTTTTTTAGAAGGCCTCTAGTAAGGAGGAATCTCTAGTAAGACCCCCTTGGCTCCACTGCCAACCCTTAGATGAGTTCAGGGAAGGGGTGGCTCCTGGCTCCACCCCTTCTGGTCACTCAGGTGCATTGCATACACCTGAGCTCCCCTGGGTTGGCCCTGCCTCCCCAGCAGGTGCTCCATCACTGATTCAGGCCATGACTTAGCATTTTTGCTACACTCTCTAAGACAATTACTATTGGTGGTGTTTCCAGCTCAGCTGAGCTAATTTGGAGTTTAAATGGATTCCAGTAGGCTCTAAGCGTATTGCTTTTACTATTACTAACGCATAGTGTTGAACTGCCACAGTCTGCTCTGCGTATGAATTCAATTCAGTGTCCAGACCCGTGTGGCTTTGGGATGCTGCAGAACAGCCACCTATGAAGTTCAGAGCTGGATTAAAGCCAGATTTAAGCATAAGTAGTAAACGATGGAAGTAACTAGGGTCTAATTTTCTCCCCTAGGAAAACTGTTGATGACATGAATGGATTTTGTTGCTTCAGTTAATGTGTTACTTCTGTACTGTTTTGAGGTGATGGGTGAGTGGAATACTGAAGAAAAATCTCACTCAAAATAATTCAGCTGCTGTTCTTAGCTTTTTCCTACTGAAAACTCTAAACCTTTCAGTGAAACTGAACATTTCTGGATGCAAAATATTTTAATCCATTGAAGAATGCCTTCTCCTTCACCAAAATGCATCAATGGAAAAAATCCTCACCAAGCCTAACAGCTAGATATTAGGCAAGTAGGAATATCAATTAATTCTAGTAAAACTCAGCAACAGATTTACTGTAAAGAACATTGTTTTTGTTTGCATTAATTCTGTGTAAATTGATAAACATCTTGGGTTGGCTCTTTTGTCTGAAGTTTTCTCTGAGAAACTGGATTTTCTTTATGTGACAGCATCAAAACTTCCATATGTGTTGGGACTAAGATACTTTCTGGCTCAGTTTCTAACAGAGGCACTCAAGAAAGAGTAAAATTTAACCTGACCATTTACAATACTTGTCCTGGCTGGCTCACCAGCCTCCACAGCTGCTCTGTAACCTTTAACACTGACCCTCCCCTACTACAGTGACCAGAGGCTGTGGCAAAAGGAATGAAGCCTGGGAGGTGGCCTGTGCAATGTGATACACAGTGGAAGCCTTTTCCCACCAGGCAATCCAGTGTGTACGATGTGCCTCTTGCTTGCCCTCCTGAAATGCTCACCCTATTGCATTGGCAGGGACCCCCAGCCATTGTGCCAGGCATGGAGCAAAACCCAGGAGGAGTTTACAGCCCAGTGGCCAAAGCTCAGCAGGGTTTTCACAGCCGGTGGGCATTTGGAGCAAAGGGTTTGGAAATCAGATTTCAATGACAGTGATATTTATGGATGTTCTGACTAATATCTGTGCCTGGGACATAACAACTATATCCCAAAACATTGGCAAATACTTCTTGTTTTGTTTTGTTAAGAATTATAACTACTCCCATCTCACCTGGAACTAGTACATGAGCAAAGTTCATCGTGACATTTCAGCAGCGTCAGTGCTGTTATTGGACAGGCCTACCAGTGAGCAAAATGGAAGCAAAGGAGGAAAAAATGAGTGATCAAAATTTTCCAGACTCTCACAAATACTTGTTTCTAGCAGCGGAGAGATTTTGCAAGTGGCAGGTGTCAGTGTTAAGTACCGAATTCTCCACTTTCCCTTTGGTGTCATTATAAATAGGGATATTTGTTTTTAAAATAGACATTTTTCATCACTTCTTAGGATCATGCCTCTGTAAGGCTCACAGATGCTGAATTTGGACAGTACCTTTTAACCATAATATATGAAGCTCCAAAATTTCAGAGGCTCCATTAAGAAGATCATGCAGAAAGTGGGATTTTTGCCATTGGTTTGAGTGGCTCCAAGATTACACCCTTGCTGTTCCTTGGAAGTCATCTTCGATTTGGAAATCGTCTTGAAAAATGTTGTGATACATTGCTCTCTGAGGAGATTCCTGCTACTTCATCGTTTTGACGAGGCTGTAAATAACAAAAGAGCCATACTCATCAAGTGTTCCTCCAGTCCCTGCTGAAATCAGAATAGTCAGAAATGGGCAACAGCAAAATGTTAATCAAATTCCTTCAAATCTCAAAAGAAATGTTGAGTAGAGCTTCTCCGAGACTGCAGAAAACTGCCTGTGGAAAACTGTCAACATTTCTCTTTAACATATTTTGTCAACATTTGGTATCTATGAATCAGTTGGTGAAGAGGTTGGAAAAAACAGAAAAACACATTTTTATGGATGTTGGGAATGTATATCTAAGATGTGAGTACAAAATACATGCTTCTTGCTATCTAAAATATATACACTACCTATATTCAAAGCTTTTCATTTGCCAACTATGTGTATACAGAATTGTTTATGTATATTTACATACAAGAACACAAAAACTTTCAGCCAGCTCCAGTTTTGCACCAGCCACTTTGAAGGCAGATTTGTTTGTTTAAGAAAACCTGTTCTGATGAATGACCTCACCTAGCTATGGACTGGATGCCCTGAAAGACATTCTGGATGAGCAGCGTGACGAAATATGACTGTATAAGGGCTTTCAGATTTGCTCTCATCCACTGAGGTACAGCCTTCCACTCCAGCAGATGCTGAGTCCCATTGGCATTGACCATGTGGTAGAAAACTGGGAGAAGATGTGCAAGCATTTGGAGGGTAGCTTGGCCCCACGGCTGTCTGGAAAAAATCCCATTGACTCTGACAAACCAGGAATTCACATACAGTCCTTGGAAGATTTTTAGAGAAGTGCAAATAACATGCTGTGTAGATCTTATAATCAAAGCCTTCCCTATTGATTTTATTTACTTTTACACTGTGTATGATATGAAAATCAAGCTCTTTAAATTCCTGTGCTTATCTCAGGCCTCATGGAAGGACAACCTCATCTGTTTTCATTGAAACTCATGGGTGCTCCTACATCAAGGTTGGTGGAAGTACCTTGCTGAAAGCTTCTCATGGAGATTGTTTCCTACAGTAAATTCAAAGGGATAAGACATCTTACAACTGGCTTTTATAACCTTGCAAAAAAAAGTCTGGCTCAAAAGCTGCTTTTTCTTTAGCAGAGAGCTGAGCTGCTAAGAGATCTGTAGCATTCCTCCTCAATGAGCCAAATCCTGCAGCTCAAAGCAGGGAAAAGAGTCATAAATCCTTGCAAATGAGAGGCACCACTAGCGGAGAGCCCAGCCATTGCTTCTGGAGTCAAACAACTCACCAGCAAAGGTGGGATTATCACCAGCTGTCATGAAGGCAACATGGAGCCCTACAATGAATTCAGGTCCCCTGTGTGACCTTGGACAAGGTGTGTGCAGTCCTTTCCTTCACTTCCCCATCTAGAAGATGGAGCTAGTAACACTTGATTTGCTCATCATGTTTATTTAAATTATAAACACCTCGAGGCAGAGGCAATCCCTTACAACATGTCTATACAATGTCTAATAGAAGGCCCTTGTCTCAGCTCAACCTCTAGATACTACATGGAGCCAAAGAATAGTACTTGTCAGAGTGCAGATTTCAAACTAGAAATCTAATATCAAATAGTTCTCAATCTTTTCTGCTTTCGGCGCATGGCCCTTTTCAGGATGACAAATCCTGAGGGCCCTCTGTTGCCGACTCCCATTAAAGTTTACATTACACTCACTGGCAGTTTTTCTCAGAAGCGTCCCAGGATTTCCCCTTTAGATTTTTAAAAAAGCCATACAGAAAACAAGATAGAGTGGACTGTAGCTGGTCCTGGAGTTGCAGCTGTAACCAGAAGCTTTATGATGACATTCAGCTAGAAGAACAAATAGGAGGAAGAAAAAAAAAGAAAGAAAACAAGAGAATGCCATCAAAGTCTTTGAAAGACAAATTCATTTTACCTTTGTCAATGGCTGTGGTTTTCAAGGATAAAGATCAAAGCGATGACCGTGGGCAGAGCTATGACAAACGCCGAGATCAGTCTGTTAAACCCTAGCATTAGCGTTACAGTTAGACTGGTGTCTAGACTAGCAGTGGGTACTCATGCCAGGTTTGGCAAGCACAGCAGTGCAGCGCTTGCATCAGAGCTGTAACAAGAAAAATGAGGCATCCAAATTGCAGAGGGGAGGGAGTAATCAGACTCCAGCAGAATGGAACCTGAAAAAAGGAAGTTTGGAAAAAAGAACAACAAAAACAACAACAGCAAAACAAAACAAAATAAAACAATCCACAGCCATATTATTGCCTGAGCCCAGGGAAAGACAGCTGAGAAGATGTATCCCCCCTGCTGGTTTATGCTTTGTGATTAATGTACGCAAAAAGCTTAGATAACCGGGGGAAAGTAATGCCAAATTCTTATCAATACAGATGAGCTGGCTTCATATTCCTCCATCCCTTTCAAGTGGAAATGAGATTGCATTTGATGAGGCCAAGCCCACATTTGAAATAGCTAAGCTGGGATGTGCGTGTGGTGAGGGTTCAGGTGCCTGCATGGAAAATTGATATGGCTGGATGGACGGGAAAGACCTTTCCTGAAGGCAGAGAGCATCCTCAGCTCCCTTGATCTTCCTCTTCTTTGTGGAGAGGACAGAGAGCTCTTGTTTGTGGGATGAAGACATGCTGAGGTCTGAGTGATAGACTGGACAAGGAAGCACGGTGTTGCTGGCTGATGAGGGGCCATGGCTTCTCATGAAGTGTTTCTGCGTTCCTCCAGACAACTCTTGCATGGACCTTTCACGGGCCCTTAAATATAACTCACTGCCACGTCCCACGTTAGCATGCTGGGGCCAGCTCTGCTCTCACACTGCTCTCACCGGGAGGCACACACTCAGTGTGGGGCTGCAGGCTCCGCCAGAGGAGAGGAGCAATGGCATTGCTCTGCCTGCAGCCCGTGCCTGGCTGAGTCTGGGGCTTTCCTGGCCCGAGAGTGCCCCACAGGGTTGGTAGAGGGATAAACACCAGGAAAATCTGCTCCCATCTTAATGGCAAAGCTTGCACGCAGCCCCCATCACTGGGGGATCTGAAAACTCCACAGATAATTCCAAACAACTACTTATCGTCATAGTTACATTGGCTTCCACCAGTCATTAAGAGTTCAAAAGAACCTGCAGTCTAACGTGGGCAAATGCAATCTTTAGTGGGTGGAGACAGACAGGAGGGAGTATTTTCTGAAACCCAGCTGGTTTCAGCTGTGTTCATACAGGGTCTTACACTGTCCGTTGTCTGAAGCACAGTGTAGTATTTGCTAGAAACAATTAGCTAAGACTTAGACTGGTCTTAGCTAATTGTGCTATTCTCAGCTCTGCTACTGACTCACCTGCACGGCCTCAGGCGAGTTGCTTGCATATTTGTGCCTTAGTTTACCCACTGGTAATACCAGAGATAGTAACAGTCTCACGGAGCAACGCAAGGATTAATTAACTAATATTGGGAAAGCAGTTTGTGTCTTGACGCCTTTGTGCCTTTGTTTACCCATCAGTAATGTCAGAGATAAAACTGTCTCATGGAGAGGTACAAGGATTAATTAATTATTTGAAAAGTAGTTTGAGATCCCTGGATGAAAGATTTTAACTGAGTAAAACATATCATTAAAAACATCTCCTGGTCCTCTGTGAAGTTAAAATAAAGCTGGAACTTCTTAGTCATTCAAATAATTAAACCATAAATACTGTTTATTTTAATCTTGCCTTTAACAAAATAATCTAATCTACGCAGTGATACCAGCCAAAGAATGGAAAATGTTTCAAATTCAGGAGACCTATCAATTTGAAGAGCTTGATTCTTAATTGCTTTTTGATTTCTATCAATGGAAAGTGAGAGCAATTGTATTTACAAATGCCTGCGAAAGCACAGGGCAGCTGGGAGGATGCCCGCAGTTCCTCTCTAGGCTTTCAGCCTTAAATATGCACATGGGTATAGCAGCTGTGTAAAGTGCTCACACAGTTTTTCACACTATCCAAGCAGAGGTGTGTAGGACAAACGTGAAGTCCTCTCAGTCACTTCCATGGAGAACTGTTGTATCATGGGGGATAAAATGTATGCAACTGGCTCTCTTTTAGCCTCTTTCTCCCTCTCTTGTTTTTCCACATCATTTCATTTTACAAACTACGTATGCAAAGAAGAAGTTTGCAGAATCGAGGTCATGATTTTTAATTGAGCGAGACCTCTTTTAAGGTGTAGCTACTGCTGGGAACCTGCTAGCACAGCAACCTGCTGTACTGAGCACTCAAACCTCCACACCGCATGAATTTTTCTTTGGCTCAGAGGGACAGCGCTCTCATTAGTTAAATATCTTGCTGTCTTTTCCACACTAGTCCACCTTCTACTGAATTTTCATCAGATTGAAAGAGGCCTTTAGGGCCATTTGAAAGTAACCACCAGATAAAAGTGACTGTCATCCTCCCTGTGCGGCAGGCAAGGAAGCAGACACAGGTAGACTGGTCACACAGGAAGGCGAGGAGGGACCCAATGACTCAGAGCTTTTGACTCACAGTTGTCAGCTTTAGACGCCATTCCAGCCAACTATAAAAGCACATGGTTATCTCTGACCTCATGAATAATCCCACTGATTTAAGCCATAAACTTAAGCATCAGGGCCTTAACCACCTCACTGTGCTTGCCAAGAGGTGATAAACAAGAGTGCAGGTCTGAATAGGCCCAAATAATTGATATAGAGGAATAATAACAAATGGCAGTTTCCTTGGTGCATGTTTCCTGGTAGCTCTTCTGTCTAAAAAGGCCACCAATATGGATAAACAAGTGATTTGGTCACGGAGATGAGGGCCCTTTTGGGATTGAAGTAGCTCCTGCAGAAATTGCCCTGCCTTAAGGGGAGCTGCTTAGATGAATGCTATGATGTTGACTTTAGTGGCGTTTCCCCAGTGAGGGATGCCCTGATCATAGAAACATAGCATCGCAGAATATCCTGAGTTGGAAGAGACCCATAAAGATCACAGAGCCCAACTCCCAGCTCTGCACAGCTCCACCCAAACCCAAACCCAGTGTCTGAGAGCGATGTCCTAGCAGTCCCTGAGCTCTGGCATTGGGGCTGTGCCACCGCCCTCTGGGGCAGACCCTGTCCCTAACCCTGAGCTGCCCCTCCCCTGACACAGCTCCATGCCGTCCCCTCGGGCCCTGTTGCTGTCACAGAGAGCAGAGCTCAGCGTTGCCCTCCGCTCCCTGTGAGGAGCTGCAGCCGCCATGAGGCCTCCCCTCAGCTCCTCTGCTCTGGGCTGAGCAATCCCCAGGGGCCTCGATGCTCCTCACACACCTTGTCCTCCAGACTCTTCCCCACCTACACAGTCCTCCTTTGGATGCTCTCTAATAGCTTTATGTCCTTTTTGTGCTGTGACACCCAGCCTGCACCCAGTGCTGGAGGTGAGGCTGCACAGCGCAGGAGGGACAGCCCCTCCCCTGGCCCGTGGCAGCGCTGGGCCTGGTGCCAGGGCACACTGCTGGCTCACGTCCAACTTGCCGCCAGCCAGAGCTCCTCATCCCTTTCAGCTGAGCTGCTCTCCAGCATCACACCCCCAGCCTGTATGTACAGCCAGGGCTGCCCCTCAAGGCCATTCTACCCAGATGCAGAATCCGACGCTGCTCCTGTGATGATGTAATAATCCCTGTCCTCAAGTTTTTCTGGAGTAGAAGCAGGGTGTCCTAGGAATGGGAAGTGGAATTTGTAGATCCAGTGATAGCAAGTGTCCTTTCCTGGCAGGGATTTACTGTGTGCTTGATCCCTTTTCTCTGCAGAATAAGGAAATGACCTGGATGTGAAGGAGTCTCACCCACAAGTAGAGGCATTCCTCAAAACTCTGCAGCCCAGTTCAGGGTACAGTTTACTGCTCTGCAGCTGCTTTTGAACTTGCATTTGTAGCAAAGGGCTAAGAGATCCAGGGAAGCCAAATGGAATCTCCTGCTGTTCATGGGAGAGTGAGTGAAACAACCTCAATTATACATGACGTTGCCTACCGGATGGTCAAAGCATCTCTTCCCTCTATTATGCAAAGTAATAGTTTCACAAAGTAAAGGGGATCAGAGATGCCAGAGCATTTTGGAAACATGTCCCATAGCTGATTGAAAGGCGTACTTTGCATCTAGTTGGTGACATGGGATTTCAGCTGGATGCCTGTAGTTCCAACCTTCTCTAGAGGTGCAAGGTGTTAACTCTGTCTATGAGATGGAGCAGAAAGATTTGTGAACCCACCCCAAATTGGAGCATAATTTATAACTGCAGTGTTTGGATTTTGCAGGCTGGGTCAGGAAGTGGTGATTTAAAAACACAAGTTTAATAAACCTAGACAAAGCCCATTTTGCCACCTTCTACTTGTCACTCACACATCTGAGAAGCTCTCAGATTGGTCCTTGGTAGCTGCAGACACTGATACATGACCTCACAGTTAGAGTAACAGTGGGGGTGTATGAGCTAAATGAACTAAGCCCCATTGCCTCATATGTCCAAATATTCTTCTTGCTCTGCACCTGTCTGCTTCCTTATGATGTAATGGCATGTTGACATGAAAACTGAAGAGGTGAATAGAAAGCTACTTCCATAGGGTTTAACTATGACAGTTCAGATACTGTTGTGATGCTTCCTCCAGGAGCATGAAGCTCAGTGTGTGCTGAAGCAGCACTGGGCCAGACTTCTGGGGCTGAGGCATCTCAGGGAGCCTCTCTGCACTCAGCCCTGGTGAGGCCACACCTTGAGTATTGTGTTCAGTTTTGGGCCCCTCACTACAAGAATCATAGAATCATAGAATGGCCTGGGTCGAAAAGAACCATAATGAGCATCTAGTTTCAACCCCCCTGCTATGTGCAGGGTTGCCAACCATTAGACCAGGCTACTCAGAGCTACATCCAGCCTGGCCTTGACACTGAGGCCCTGGAGGATGTTCAGAGAAGGGCAACAAAGCTGGTGAGGGTTCTGGAGCACAAGTCTTATGGGGAGGAGCTGGGATTGTTCAGTCTGGAGAAGAAGCTCAAGGGTGACCTTATTGCTCTCTCTAACTGCCTGAAGGGAGGTTGTGGTAAGGTGAGAATCAGCCTCTTCTCCCATGCAACTAGAGACAGGATTAGAGGGAATGGCCTCAAGTTGCACCAGGGGAGATTCAGGCTGGATGTTAGGAAATGCTGCTTCTCTGAGAGAGTGGTCAGGCACTGGAATGGGCTGCCCAGGGAAGTGGTGGAGTCACCGTCCCTGGAGGTGTTCAAGAAACATTTAGATGTTGTACTGAGGGACATGGTTTAGGGAGAACTATTGGTGATAGGTGGACGGTTGGACTGGATGATCTTGTAGGTCTTTTCCAACCTCTATGATTCTATGATTCTCTTGCCCCATACTAGCTGTCTAGAAGCCCTCTCAGACTTGAGCTTGTTTGCAGCACAGACATAAAAATTTTGAGGATGGGGATGAGAGTATTTTCTCTGCTACACGATTGCACTGCACTTCACACAATAATCCTAGTCCATGCTGAGTTCCTCAGCACAGCATTAACACCTCCTGAGAGCATGTACAGAAAAGAAAAATTCTCATGTAAGCCTTGCCAGATTGGTCCGATTCACAGTGATTGTGCAAACATGCCAATGGGCGGGATGCACGGACTTCGTTTCGCTGATAACGGCATAGGTCCGCACATCAAAACAAGCCACTCCTGGCTTTGGTTTGTGCATTATATGATCCTCCAAAGGCTTCTAAAAGTATATCACTTAGATCTCATTCCCATGTATCATTTCTGTCTACCCTGATCTTGGGTGCAGTTTTCACTGGAGTAACGCAAGATATAAAAATATCAGCCTTCCTTTATGAGCCTCCATTTTTGATAATGGAAATCCAACTCATTAAATCCCAGGAACGGTGACCTTTGTTCTCACTTAGAGCTGTGGGTTATCAGCTCTTAGGCTGATTTCTGAAGCAGTTTACTCTGTAGTAAGAGGTCCTAAAGAATCAGCAGCCAATACACCTATACACCTAGACCAGTCACCTTTCACTTGGCTACAGATTCCCCTCACACAGATGCTGAAGCTCACAATCTCCATTTAATTCCCCCCTCTTTCATTTTTCTCTAGGAAAGCAAGGGGAAACAAAACTAAGAACGGATGGAAGGGATGAAGGACTTGACAGTCTGACTCTTACTCTGGGCCCTGCCTTCAGACTACTGCCTGACCTTAGACAAACTGCATCACAGATTCCCCATCACTCAGATACAGTCAACTACAGCATTCTTTCCATACAAATGTACAGGGGGAAAGTGTTCCCTAGGAGCTAGGGATTTTTCATATTGCTTTTTAAAACATATATTCCAAAAAAAACAAGGTATGACAAAATCAAGGGTTACATAACAAAGAGTAGAAAAACACCAACAAATATTGTCTCAAACCTTCCCTTTCAGGCAACACCCAAAAAAGCAATTGAGACTACAATGGACAAATCCTCCTCTGGCAGCAGGCCGATCAGCCAGAGAGCCATTCTCTGAATCCCAACCTATTTAATGCCATGCAAAATCACTGCAGGAAAAGACTGACAAGGTTCAGACAGCTCATAGCACTGTACCTTTGCTCCTGACAGCAATGCCAGCCAATTGCTAGCGTCTTGGTGTCTGGCCAAAGCGGATGGCAGACAACTGTCTGAAGCTGGGACCTGGGAAAATGGGGATAACATCAGGAAAAAAACAAAAACATCTTACATACCTACTACTCCCACCTCATCAGGCTCTGGGGACATGCCTGCTCACTGTGGACTGAGTCAGTGGCTGGTGCTGTGGTCCTTTGGTACTCTGCATACTTGCAGACCTGGAGCAGTTAGCACATCTCCTACCTCCTGCACACAAGGATTTTCCAGCCAGTGCCACAGACCAGTGCCTCCCCGGTGGGTCACAGAGTCAAGATGAAGAAACAGTACCCACTCTGGAAAGTTTGCTTGCTCCTCTGAAAATCTTCCTGAACTTTTGTTGGTTCTTCGGTTACCATGACATATCTGACCTCAACTGAATGCTCCACTCCCAGGGAGAGAAATGGGGCAGTGGTTGTGTTTCAAGGGTGAGGAGATGCAAAAGATGTTTGAGGCCACTGGCTGCACAGGGGAGCTGCAGGGCTGGTGGTGTTGATCAGGAATCATATTATTTCTTCCCTCCCAGTTTCTATCTCCATGCAGATATTTGCAGCTCTCCCCACCCAGCTGTGCCAGCCCATCTCTCTACCTTGGCATTCCCAGCACTCCCCAGGCAGGTCCTGGCCCTTCACTGTGGTGTGGCAAAATTCAATCTTGCCTACGCAGCTGAGAAACTTCGGCTCTTCATAATAATACCAGCTTGCCTGCAGGG
This sequence comes from Numida meleagris, assembly GCF_002078875.1. Taxonomy (NCBI): domain Eukaryota; kingdom Metazoa; phylum Chordata; class Aves; order Galliformes; family Numididae; genus Numida; species Numida meleagris. The sequence goes on along the minus strand of NC_034411.1, from coordinate 14,713,534 downwards.
AATAAGGTGGAAGCTGGACCACGTCAAGGCCTTTTATTTCCTGCAAAGATATGTTTGCAAGACATTCATGGAGAGCCCTATGCAGATGAGTGACAATAGGAGAGGTAGGACCAGCTCCCCAGCACAGGGAAAATGGGGTAGATCAAATAGTTACCCAGATTTCCATCAGCTCTAGGGTTGGCCTGGTGACAGGCAGGATTGCCATGTTGCACAGATAGCTCACCTCTCTGCCAGCTGTAATAAACATGTCCACTTGATGCCAACAGAACTGGGCTAAATTTCCACATTTTCTTCCCCTTCCGCCTCATTGGTGCAAACAGGCCCATCTCTGCAAAATAAGCACATGAAGAGAGGATGAAATTGCCGAGTGGGAATCCAGTTTAAATTTGTGCAGAGAGCTGTCCAAAGGAGAAAACATCAATCTCAAAAAGTTTCTCAGGATTCAGACTTCTGTCTTCATCTTTCACTGTGTTCAAACACAAACTGTTAACTCTGAGAAAAATATAGGAAGAATAACCTAGTCTTTAAAAGTCAATGTTGCCATGGGTAGAAAGTTCATGAAGCACACGGGACAAAAAGGTTAGTTTGAAACCATGACTTGAATAAAAATCTACAGCCAAAAAGTGAGTACTGTGGGGTTCCTTCCTCTCTTACTGTGCTAACAAATTCTGGCCAGAAAATTAGAAAGTGAAATGCTCTTAAAAGTAGTAATTATCCACCCCCAAATTAAAGCTAAACTGAGGAACTTCTAAGTTCCTCAGCTGAGGAAAGTTTTGTTTTGGTGTAAAGATTTTGCTACTCTGAGCTTTGGATGTTTTCATTACTAGCAGGCCACAAATGAATTAGGTGGATGATGAAAAAATGACTGTCAATAAAATTTTTACACCGATGCTTCATTCTGTGTGAAACATCTTTTATATGTATGCATATATGTATATACTATAAATAATAGAAATAATTTTATACTAGGGATGTAAACACTGGTCCCAAATGCAGTGGCAAATGAACCACTCATATTTTCTGATTGCATAATTTGCCTAAAGGATGGATACATAATTACACTATAATTAAGTATAATAAACAGAGAAAACGATTTGAGAAGGAAAAATAATCACAGCCTCAACCACATCAGCCAGAAGCTCTCTTCTAATTAAGTTATTTTATTAAACAAAATGTTTTCAAGGTGGGTCCCCTTTGAAAATGTACATTATAGCCCGTGTAATGTAATTTACTTTATAAGTAAAACATGGCTTGTGTATGGACAGATGGTATCTAATAGGACTCATGAAATATGCAACCACAAGGTCCAGTCCAGCCAGGTGCTGGGTACCCCCACGCCCCTGTCCTCAATCCAAGGAACAGACCCTAAGCACAGCTCTGGGAAATCTCAGCAGTTCATAGAGCAGCCTTTCATCTGCACTCACTGATGGGCTCTTTTTATGTTGTTTGTATTTTTTTCTAATTTAAAGGAAGAAATGCTCGTAGGTAACTCTGATGTTGTCATCACGTAATGACCTGGTAGAGGAAAGGATGCCAAAAAAAAAAAAAAAAGCTGCCTTAAGTAGCTCAAGCTATTCAGATTTGAGAGTCTTTAAATGCTATTCCTTCTCAAAAGATTTCTACCATTACTAATTCTGCTCAATGCACAGCAAGAAGCAAGATGTGAAATGGAGTCTTTTATGTTACTGTGGCAGAAGAAATCCAAAACACAAACTGATTCACTAACTCAGGAAGACCACATAATCTGTTACTTCATGTGGCAAAGGCTATCGGCCACCCTCCACTTGATCCCTCTTTGAACTACAACTTATATTTTTAAACATCTTCTCCATCTGTCTGGGGATTACAGGAGCTATTAAAGAGGCCTTGGAGCATCACTCTGAAGTTAGCTATTACTCCTGCTTGCCAGCCCTCCACCCCACAAAAAAAGTAACAAATGTTCAGTCTAAGTTTTTGCTATAGGATTTCTGCATACATCTGCTTCATTTTCACACTTCTTTTCCTCTTATAAGCACTTAGAAATTGTGATCAAGCCATCCTTTAGCCTCTCCTCTGTAAGATCAAGGATCCTCTGTAAGATCATTAGATCAAGGTATGTAATATAAATTTCTGCTGGTATCCTAGTTCTTTAAGGCTCATACACCCTTGCAGTGCTTTTTGGGAGGCTCTCTGTGCACCTGTGACCTGTTAACCTCTTCTTCAGTTCCCAGCTCATCCATATGGTTTATTTGAAATGATTTAGGTGTTCTTCCAGGTCATTGTAAAAAATAGCAAAAGCTCGGTAACACATCCTTTTGGGATCTGCTAGTAATGAGATCTAAGAATGGACTTACATTCAGTATATGAGAAAACATCCCTGGTCAAGGAAGACCCAAGGAAGGAGAAAATGTGTCCTAAAAATCAGTTTTTCACAACATATTGTTGGACATTATAATGTGAGAAAATCTCTAAATCCCTAAGATAGTCTTTCTCTAACTGTGTTCATTGCATACACAGCTTATTAGATAAGGGCAAAAGCAGTGTGGTGTTCAGGAGTAATCTTCTCATGTTTAGAGTTTTCTACTCTTAAATGTTTGCAGACCTTTGAACCACAAAATGTTGTAGGTTATTGATGAGATTACTGATGTGTGGTTACCACTTGCAGGGTGCCTCGGGCAGGACGCTTAGGTCATCACAGATCTGTAGGGCCCTGATGACTACTTCAGTTTCTCTCCTAATCCTATGCACTTTTTGTTGTGTAGTGACCTGATTTAAACTAGGAGCTTCCATGTGAAATCACATGGCATTCACAGATGTAAAGTCAAGCCAGAGTCATTTTCAATTGCTTAGCAAATGCTAGACCACAGAAACTCAATGTGTCGTAAGATTCCACTGGGTCCCATCATCATGGGTGGGAAAAAGGAGGCGGATTATCCGTAGACCTCAAAGTGTTTTACTAAGAGAGGCAAATGCTGCTATTCCCATTTATTGGATAGGGCAACAGCAAGTTGAGACTTGCACAAAGTCACCCAATTAATCAGCCAGAAAACTGCCACTGAAAACCATACTCTGGTCTAAACAAGTTCTCAGACTGCCCTCATCATGGTAATATCTGAGTACCCTCCACTAGTATGTTAGGAGAATCTGGGCATGTCTACACTTGCTGATGCAAACAGCTGCATGTCAATCCAGTCCCCTTCTCCGCCAACTGGACAAAAGCCATCTCCAGGCTGAGGCTGTACAGCCATGTTAACACCACCTGGAGCCCAGGCATATGAATGCCTGCAAGTTCTTTGGGGAAAGCTTGTGCCCATCACCACCCTAATGCAGCTCTGTGGCATCCAGGCTGCAGCTTGCTCATGGCTGGATGGGCATGGACAAAGCAGATGTGAGACTATCTCTGAGAGCAGATAGACTTTCCTTCATTCTGACTTCAGTTCCATCATTTGTAGTGCTTCTTAGAAGATCTCCTAATGCTTTAGTTCTCAGAGCCATGAAGACAGGGCACAAATGTGTTAGTTATCTGATTATAGCCTTTTGGCTCTGAGGAAAGATCTGGAAGAAGACAATTTGAACAGGGAAATTTGAACACACTGTCATAAAGGACGAAAATCTGCAAAATATATGTAGTAAGTCAGGAAAAACGAAAGAGGAGAAAAACATCTCTTTAAACTCAGGACCTACTTGTCATGAGCAAGAGTACAAAAAAAATTGTAACTTAATGGCCTGAAGGAAAAGTAGCTGTTATTACAGGGCATTGTGCTGGCAAAGTTCCTATACATCACAGCAATAATTCTCTCCAGACTTCCCTTCCAAGGCATGAGGAAACACCAGTGTGTTTAGCCTCAACTCCCTGGCAGGCAGCATCACTTCCTTGTGAGAGGCGGGGAGCTGACACAGCGATGGGAAGGCTCTCCTTTGTAACAGCAACAAAAGCCCTGTGTGACCCAGAGGGTCTGACGTGGAACTGCTGAGTCCTGCTCCAAGGAAGCTAAAATTCCCAAGGTGCCCTAAGAGTTTGTCTTGGACAACTCATGCTCCCAGGTTTACAAATCCTTTGAGGGTTGCTAACTTCATACAAACCACTCATTGCTCTGGAAGTCCCCACACCTTGAATGGCTAGAGGCTGGAAAGGAGCAGCATAGATGTATCCAGCTCTGCTCGCCCTGCTTTTGCTTTTCTCCCTGGGCACTCACTTCCATCAGCTGCCAGTGTTGGGCCATCAGATGAGGTGGACTTCGATCTGGAGCAGCACAGCTCCTCTGAAGCTCTTGCCTGCTTCTGGATCTGAATCCCTGAATGCCCTGAATGGTGAATGTGTGCTTCATGCATATGCAGAAAGGCATGGAAGCTGCTTGAAAAAAATGGACCTGGTTAACTTGGCTACGATCATCCAGGAAGTTTGTGGCAGAGCTGCAAATAAAATCCAGACATTTTGCCTTTTGGGCCTGTGTCTTCACGACAACAGTATTCTTCCTCTGTGCATCTGTGCTTGTTGTCTTATCAGGACATGCTGCTCAGCATGTTTCCTTAAAGGGAAAGAGCACTGGGAAAGTCACGCTTTAATTCTTTAGAGAAAATCACAACAGCTCCATAGGAAAACCTCATAGCTTTTTGCAATTATTGAAGTGCATGTATATCTTTCCTTCCCTTTGTGATCTTTACCACTTCCTCGCCATATGTAAGAGGTCTGATCCTGATGAAAATAGTCATGGTTCCATAAATGCCACTCAGACAATGTTGATTTACCTCTGAAAAGGATGTGACCCAGTGCTTTTGGCTGGATTTTTCTTCAAGCAGCCAGTCACTTCTCTTTCTCCACTATTCAGAAAGCTGTGAGAAGCCCAGTGACAATAACCTTGCTGGAATTCACCTGGCCCACCCAGGGAATAGCTATTTCTAGACATGGAAAACACAGCATAGAAAACAAGACATGGAAAACCCAAGCCTTGTCCCACCTCTTGCATGTTGCTAAGCCTAATGTTTAATTTGAAAAGAAAAACCTGAATATAGCATTAAAGGAAGCAGAGGATTTAAACATCACTATGTTATTAAGATAGCCTTTCTGGAAAACATTATATTTAAAACATGACCCTTTTACCATGAGGTTTCTAAAACTATAGAGCTGTCCCCAGCTTCCTGTGAGATAAGACTTGTAATTTGAAACGGAGTAATGGAGTACAAACAATGCAATTTGTATTGTGCTTTGTATTAAGAGGCAACGTGTAACCAACTGGTAGTATCATATTTCTCCAACTCCAGAGCAGTTTGGGGCTGTTTGTGCTGGAGAGTTAAATGTAAGAGCAAAATGATGTTGAAAGTAGCTCATCTTCCATGCTTGACAGAAGTATGGTGTTCATGGTGCAAATCTCCCATGCTTTTGGTAAAAAGAACTACTGAGCATTTGTGGTCCCCCTCTCTCACAATTGCAGCACTGTTGATTTAAGCTGTAAGCCTGTGACTTGAAATGTTTGGAAGGGCTGTTGGTGAGTTGTTGCAGGCAGAGATGGACATTGCAACCATTTCTTAACTCGAGTGATATAAACCCAAGATGATTTTAACCAGAAGACCTCATTCCTTCGTATTCACTTGACATTTGTATTGAAGGGATGGCAAGAGCAGAGAGAAAGAGGAGTTTTGGTGGTGGTTTTACGCCAAGCATAAATACCTGTGTCGGAGCTTTTCAGAGCTGACTGCACTCCCAGAGCAAAGACTAGATCTGGCCTGGGTTTTTTAATTTTCTTCCAATTTGTTGGCGTGAAATCTGACAGCCAGGCAGATGTGTCTGCCTTGATCTTCAGTGTGGATCTCCTTTTGCACTCTTCTCTGTTTTTCCAATTCTCAACAGGGGAAAGCAAAATTACTGTCCAGAAACATTAATCACAGCATCACAGATCTGTACGTTCTCATGAGTTTTTCTCCTGGAGGACTGGAAGGCTTTGACCCATTTTCAAAAATGGGTGTAAAGCGTATATACATAAGGAAAGCATACATACTTGTAGCATCTGCAAAAACATATGGTAGTTTCATATCCCACTAACCAGTTTCCTGGATTGAATATGAATAAGGGCAGGCCTTTCAGAACTAGCAGTTTTTGAATGCTGAGTTTCTGACTCTCATCCTTTAACAGCAGTTCTTCTTTGTGAAAGACACCATTTCCCTCTTAATTTGACAAGTCATTGTACAGAGACTTTCTGGATACTTGTACTGCCTTTTTTGTAGGTGAAGCCACTCCCAGGCTTCCCTGACAATCTCTTTACCTGTCTTTCCATTTCACACAGAGGTTATGTGTTATCTCTGCTTAATCCCAAAAGGCAAAAAATAATCATCTCCAGTATCAGCAATTGCAATTCAGATGTCTCATGATTTTTTGTGCTGCTAATCTACAGAGCTCATTGCAAATTTTTCCATCTAAATATTTTGTTTAATGAAAAAGTATAATTTGCCAAAGGATCTACTTAAATGTATATTTTTTAGGTTGAACATCTGAAACTTTTGGCTGCTGTTTTTGACAACAATATTATTTTCACTGTCTTATCAACATTTTCTGTGCAAACATACCCACATACCAAAATGTTTTGTATTTTAGCAACCAGACTTCAGTCCAACATGCCACTGGTGTCAAAGCAACAAACTCTGAAGAATGAGCTTATCCAACAGCATGTTGATATGGAGAGCATCTCTCTGTGCCTGCTGTACTTTTAACTCTTGAAAATTCCTGGTGATGGAGATCCCAACACCTCCCTGGGCCACCAGTTCTATCGTTTCCCTTTCCTTGGGTAGAGCTTTCCTAAACTCTTACCTCCTCTGTTTTGCTGCAAATAAAGCCAATTAGATCTTCTCCTTCCCCGTGCAGATATACCCAGTGACCAGCATATTCTTTTATACTCCTTTCAGCTACTGTCCTCACACGTGAAGTCTCTCATAACTGTCCTCCACCTTTTCTAGACTAAATAAACCTAACTGAAAAGCAGTTCCTCGTAGATCATGTTTTTTTGGATCAGTTCTGTTGTTCTCCAGTCTTCCTCCTGTGTTTACATCTTTCCTTGAAGCATGGAGCGCAAATCTCTGCTCTGGGCTTCTCCAGTGCCAGAACGACCTCCACACAAAGAGTATTATCAATATCTCTCCTAATAGCAAATATATTTCTGGCCACAACATCACATGGTAGACTTGGAACTTGTCCTCTACCAGCTCTCCTAGCATACTGTCAGTACCATGACCAGGTTCTTATGTGCATTTTGATTAAGCACTTTCTTTTTCATGGTGGACAAGTTTATTTAGGACACTTAAAATAAATTTCCTTCCCCTCCCACAGGTGGGATCTTCCAGACTATTTTGTTGTTTTAACCTACTGTAAGAGCCCTATCTGCTCCACCATCCAAACTGTTAACAGACGTATTTAAATGAACTGTGACCAACACAGACTTCTGTTGATGAATACAATCATAGAATAATATAATCACCAAGGTTGGAAAAGACCTACAAGATCATCCAATCCAACCGTCCACCTATCACCAATAGTTCTCACTAAACCATGTCTCTCAACACTACATCTAAACATTCCTTGAACACCTCCAGGGTCAGTGACTCCATCACCTCCCTGGGCAGCCCATTCCAGCGCCTGACCACTCTTTCGGAGTAGTAGTATTTCCTAACGTCCAGCCTGAATCTCCTCTGGTGCAACTTGAGGCCATTCCCTCTCGTCCTGTCACTAGTTACGCGAGAGAAGCAGCCGACCCCCAGCTCACTACAACCTCCCTTCAGGTAGTTAGAGAGAGCAGTAAGGGCCCCCCTAAGCCTCCTCTTCTCCAGACTGAATAATCCCAGCTCCCTCAGCCACTCCTCATAAGACCTGTGCTCCAGACCCCTCACCAGCTTTGCTTCACTTCTCTGGACACACTCCAGGGCCTCAGTGTCTTTCTTGCATCCTCAGTTTGACAGGGAATCACTCATATCTACTCTTCCAGCATGTTATTCCAGCCAATGGCTGAAAAATAGCAATTATTTATGTTACATATATATATAATTTCAACAGCTGTCGAAAGGAGACCTGAAGCCAAGACTGATACTAGTGAATAATGGTCAGATACCCACTCAACACCTGTACTGAGAAACAAGCTTGAGTACCAAGACCTAAAACTACATTCTCTCCTTTATTTTCTTATAAGAAGATGACACTGAAGCCAGATTATTCCTAGCTCTGAAAGCAGGATGGGCACTGCAGTATACCTCTAAAGCCAAGATGATGAGCTAATCAACTTTGTATTGTTAGAAGAGTCCCCACCTACGCTTTCACACAAAGGGCTGATTAGCTCACAGGTATGCAAAACTCTGGGAGGATGCCATCTTTCATCAGTACTAGAAGATGTTTAATATATCTCAGGTTGCCAACAATTAAGTGTTTGTATGTGTGTACACAGTACACACAGCCACTTGCTCAGACCCAGAAGCTGCACACCGCATATACAACTAATCCTCCATGCCTGGGCAGAGCCCTGTGTTGGGCATGCTCTGCTGCTGCTCAGCTGTGTCACAGGACACAGGACTGCAGCAGCCAGAGCCTTGCAGCCCAGAGGAAGTGAATGTTAACTGTTTGTCGTGCTTCTGATGGCAGCAGCTGTGACAGAAGCGGTCACAGGCTGAAGGTGTCAGCACAGGGAGTGAGGTGGTGTCTACAGTGCGTGATGCACTTCTGTTGCTCTTGCCATACGCCGATGCAAGAAAGCCAAAAGCACTCTGTCATCCAAGTCACTGATGGAAATACTGAGGAGTGTCTGAATGCTCTAAAACACCCTCTTCCCATGTGCAAATATCCTCCAGATAGAAAGGTCTAATAAGGAGCATGGCTGTGAGTGCACATAATATGATGGCTGAGGCTGGTCAGTGTGATTCCCACTCCAAACCAGGAGCAGTGATAAATTTTGGCTTGATATCTGGAGGTGCTCAGCACCCCCTCCCCATCTCTACCTCATGGTGTGCATGTGGGCTCAGCGCTTTTCTCAATAAATGCTGTTTCACATTGTCTCCAATGTTACCTCTATGAAAAGGGCTGCATGGCTCTAAAGGAAAACAAGCAGGGTTGGAGGAACTGGGAAGAAAAGTTCTCTGAAGCAATGCATTCCTCCAGTGATGAAGCTCTATTGTGTGGAGGAATATGTGCTTCAAAGCTGCACCCAGTTCATCATTTTAAACCGGTATGTATTTGTCCCCCTGTCAGTTTCCCCAGCAGTTCTCAAAGAGCAACAAGTTAGAATGATCTCTTTACATGTCAGATTAATGTCAGAGGGAAAAGGATAATTTGGGAAAGAAACATTCTCTAATCTGGGAAAGAAGAAAGAGAAAGCAACAATATTTGCTGTTTTTTTTTCTAATAGTCTTACCTTGTATGCCTAGGAAGTAACGTCTTCAGGATAGCTTTTCATGCACTATTCCTTCATGATTCTTGCTGAAGATCTGCAGGACATCAGGAATGCCAACAAACCACGTTCCCCATGTGAAGAAGAATGTGACCAAAAAAGTCATGCGCTGAAATGTGCATTTGACAAATATTTAACAATGTATTTGTTTCCCAAAGTGCTTTTTCACTATAGTGTACGAACAGCAGAAGACATGGGCGGGCATCACCAAGTTGTATGCTTGCAAATAGAATAGCCTTTCTTCTCCCATTCTGATACAGGGAAACATCATCCACCTGCCTTCTAAAGAGTAGAGATAGTGAGTCTGTGCTATCTGCATCTCCCATGAATGTGTGTGAGGAGAGCTAGTTTGAGTTCCATAATTCAAACCCATAAGGAACTGAAGGTAAATTTAAGCTTGTGGAGAGAAAATATCTTGGAATAACTTTGTCTCCTGCTAACAAAAAATAAATGTCTAAATCCTAAATGATTACATCTTTGTACCTACAGCTTCAGAGGAGCGGTCTTGGTTACACCAGCTGGGCTTCAGCACAGCCCCTTTGCCTGCTGGGAGCTCTCAACCCCAGTCCAACCATGACTGCTCCTTCAGACAGACCACAACCTCTCCATCGCCAGCTGCTGCTGACAGCACAGCACATTGAGCAAGGCAAAGAGGGGGTCTGTGGAGGCAAACAGCTCCCCTTACTTCCCTCTTGCCTGTGCTTGTACTTAATGCAGAGAGTTTTTCCTTTATAAAAGCCTACATGAAATGACTTTGTCCTAATCACTGCACTACCTTGATTATCGCCTGCACAAACATTCCCTTCAGATCTACATACTGGCTGGGACAGAAATCACACAATTGATGTTTTGGTTTCCACTACCTTATCTAAATCCAGTTAGTGCTCAAAATGAGACTAAGTCAACAGACTTAATTGAATGAAAGGGCTGTGAGACAGCCTAGAGATTTGCGGCTGTGTATGTCCGTGCACGAGCTAATCACTATGCAAACACTTCGCAACAAACAGTACTGGGCTGAGCAGGCTTGGTTTTTCTGTGGTCTGGAAGCTCCTGACATGCTGGGTTTGTGTGAAGCATTGTTGGGGCTGGCAGGAGGATTTAAACAACTTCACAAACAACGTACTACCATGGAAAAAAGCTGGGGATGGACAATGGAGCAGGCCATGAACAAACACTTCTGGCTGCCTAGATCAGGAGATAAAAGAGACCCTCTAGTAGTGGCAAAAAATAATTGCTCACTTGTAATTGTTGCTTTCTAGATACTTGAAATAGCTCTGCTGGCACACAGCAACTGGGAGCAGGGAGTTGCTTGATGTCTTCAGCTCATTCCTGGGGAGGCAGATGCCAAACTCCCACTGTCTCCAGCTTCTAGCTCTTGCAGACATTAGAGGTTTTCCTGGCTGTAGTCATGTCATTCCTCCCGGCTCTACAGTGAAAGAGAGAAAAGCGTACATTAAATATTCAGGAGGAACCACATTGGGTCCACCTCACCTATCATCTTCAGTGGAGGCCATGATGAGACTCTTAAGAAAGAAAGATCAGTAAAAGCAGTGTTACAGGCACTGTCTAGGGCTACAGCCAGGATCGAGTTCCCATTGTGACAGTACTGCACAGTTTCTCCAGAACTGAAGGTCTAAAAAGAGAAAGCCTTACTCTGCAGCTTCAACTTGCCCTGGCAAAATCTGTGCCTCTCCCTTCTGCCACCTGCTCAGTTTAGAGGCCCAGTCTTGGTACCTGATGCAGCTGCTGTTTGTGGAGGCCAAAGGGAAAATGTTCAGGTTCATGCCAGTGGTTTATCTTAGCCATTACAAGAAGAGAGGCTGAAGCTACAAACTTCCTAAAATAGTCATTAAATATCTTCTAAAATTAGATGGCTCATTTACTTTCCTGGCTGATAGAACTCTGTAAGGTTATGGAGAACCTGAATCAAGTCACCTGGCAGCGACAGTCCTATGAACATCTAAAGGTGACTTTGCCATGAAGAGTATAAGGACAGAGCCTCACCATTTTAACTTGGGATTGAACATGATTTTCACTGAAAGTCTCATTCCATACTACAGACAGACACCACACCCTGCACAGGCCACCCACTTGTCACCATCCTCTTGCTTGAGACCAGGACATCTGGCTGTAAAAATGCAACTGTGGTGCTGTCCTCTAAACAAAGGATGATACTGGACACAGCTAGATCCTTCCTCCCTAAGGGAGGCCACAGACGCTGCTGTTACATTTGCGACCCATTTGACAGTTCTCACCCTTTGGCATGTAGACAGACAGGGCAGACAGGGCAACTTACCTAACACAGCTAGGAAAGACACTAAAGATGATTAGCTTTGTGATCAGGTGCTGTGTGGCCAGAGCCAAAAGAAAACTGCTGCTGAATGCGAGGTTTCAGGATACAGTAATAACACACAGCACTATATTTCATTTCTATAACAAGTGCTGAATATGCAAAGGCTCCTTTCCCAGCTTCTGTCTCTGTCTTGGAAGCGAGGGAAGAGCTGCATGTATAATTATTTTCAGATGCCATCCACTTTATTATCTGAGTGGGATGCACAAATAATGGCAGCTAATGCCAGGAGCAGAGATAGAATGAAGCTTGTTCCCTTTTGGGAAAAGCTGAAATAAAACCACCGTATGAATGGGTCATTGAAAACAGGCTGGAATATATTCCCTATAGTCCTCCCGAAAGTTCAAGGGCAGGGGAAAAGAAAAAAAACAGAAGAAACTGTCTCTGTGTTCACTAAACTTCTAATATCTGAAAGTGCTTAAAAAAACACACATGCACTTTTTTTCATATGATCATGGAAAAACACACTAAGCTTTTGACTCAATGGTTTTGTTTTTCCAGTGAGTCCTTTCCAGGTTCCACGCGCCATCTCACAGTCACGTCTGCTGGGTGAGCTTCGAGCTAACAAATTTCAGAAGAGCTCTTTGCGATTCTGCCGCATTGAGTTTCAAGTATTGGCTTGCTGGAAGTGCAGCGGAGAGGGAAGAGGGAGGGAAGTGGTGTGAGCTTTGCCAACACACCTGCACAAGCTTTGGGCTCTCCTGGACATTCTGTGCACTAATGATGTATAACCTGTAGAGCCTGGCAACACGTTTTCTGAAGACTAAAACAGACAGTCTGTGCGTGCCTCTGATTTCTAATTTCTTAAAACAAGTAATAACCCCTCCTCCTCCAACCCTGTGCTGTAGGTAAATGCTTGGAATGGAAACTGAGATGTACTCAGCTGGTGAAAGCTTCTACCAAGGTAAGGAACAAATGACAATTTAATTACGGTATTCTTGGTCTGTATGTTTCTCCTTCTAAAGCAAAAGGGGGGAGGGGGGGAACTAAAAGAAAGACAGAGTTCATTTCAGCTTCAGTATTCTGCTAATTTGTCTTTTGACTATTAGAGATGCAGCTGGATCCTATTTCTAATCCACTTTCAAATTTGCTTGAATTAAAATCCCAGATCACTGCTGTGTTTTCAAGTTGAAGTGTGCATAGTAGCCAAAGTTTATATTGCAATTTCTGGAGTTATGGAATGATGAGCTCCAGTAAAGGAAAGTGTGTTGTATGCCTGAGTCCTAGGGGATAAAAAAAAGTTGGCATCAGTGTAATTTGGAATTAGAGCTCACTTGTAGAATAAATAGCCTTGAAGTTAATACGCTGGCTACATTTTATATTCAGTTCCACCCACTGGAAGCAGCGGGTACGGAAGAGCAAAGGTTGCTGTAGTGGAAAGGTAGGAATTGGAAGTGCCATATAATTGTAAAGCCTGGATGTTTCTAAACTTTAATCTGAAATTTTACAATTCCTCCATTAGAGTGGGACTTACTTTAGTAAGAAATTAACTTCCTGACTGAAACAGGATAGCAAGACCGCCCTTGTGTCAAAATACCTGTGCTTTCTCTACAACTATCTGAATCCCAGCATGAAAGCTGACATTTCTCCTCTGGCATCCTGTTTATGTCTAAATTTAATACCATAGTCTTGTTAGATTTTGTCACCTGGGAAACACCATAACTCACATGAAGTTATGAATCCTCGTATTCTCTGGGTTTTTATATCTGCCATGACAATTCCCAGCCACTGCCAGATGAAGCCAGCCAGTATTTATGGAAAATGAACAGACTAATCATTTCCTATAGCAGGACTCGATTATGATATAATTGCAGCAGTTTACGTTGACATCCAAGTAGACAGATACAAGCCAAAAACTGGAGTAAGGGATCCACCCATCTACCACCCAAACGTAAACAAGCCAGTATGGTTAAAAAGAGGACTGGAAGGCAGGGCCCAGGCATTCTCTAGCTGTGCTTCGGTACAATTGCCAAGATGCTGCAAAACCTCTCTGCTAGGAAATTCATCCAGCTGTACCCTGACCCTTACCTCACACAGGAAGTTCAGCGGCGTTTTCCAGTGCCAGCTCTTTTTAAAACAGGGATAGAAGCGTGCTATTATCAGGAAGAGTGAGAGATTATGTTTAGGATGCTGGCTGTTGTAGTCACAACTTGCTATGTACCTAAAACAACAGTTCAGCCAGAGCCAAGATTGGCACCATTGCAGTGTGTGCAGTGGCACCACCACCAGCGTGAATTCCTTCGCTCACACTGTCAGTAGTGTGCACAGAAAGGGGACGGAAGTCTACATGAATACAGCTGGAGATCAGCTGTTTAAGAACTGATAGGCTTTAATGAAAGACTGGGGAGTGGCTCCTTTGCTGATGGATGATTGGAAATACAGATGTGGATTATAAGGAATATGATGTGATGTGAAGGGAAACTGAGGTAGGTCTTCATAGAATCATAGAATGGCTTGGCTTGGAAGGGACCCTAAAAATCTCCTAGTTCGAACCCCCTTGCCATGCTGTGCCTTTGTCCACCGATGTCATCACTCCATATTGAAAGGCCACCAGACTGGTCAGGCACAATCTGCCCTTGGTGAAGCCATGCTGACTCTCTCATATCAGCTCCTCGTCTCGCATGTGCTTTAACATAGCTTCCAAAAGGATCTGCTCCATGATCTTCCCAGGCACAGAGGTGAGGCTCACCGGCCCGTAGTTTTCCAGCTCTTCATTTCTCCCTTTCTTAAAAATGGGGGTGATGTTTCCCTTTTTCCAGTCACTGGGGCAGGGACTTAGCCTGACAGCCATGACTTTTCAGATATGATGGAGAGTCTTCAGTTAGAATAAATCAGTATAGTGGTCCCAATGCTGAGCAAACTTTCCTAGTTTACAGTGAACTACAAATGTCATTCAGAGAAGAGCTTCTCCCAGGAGGAATACAAAGGTTTTTCCTTCAGCAGTACTGGTCAATCTCACTCCACAATGAGGATTTCTCTTGCTGACAATAAGAGACGGAGAAAAGCTATCTGTGTTTGGTAGGGTCAGGCCTGAGAAAAGACTTGACATTACCCTGATAGTTTTCTTCCTCACCTCTCTCCAAGGTAGCATAAATTAAACTAAACTATTCCCAAAGTTGCATTTCCAATAAATGAACAAGCCTGAATGAAGCAGCTTCTACTTTTTGCTGATGCACCTCTGTATGCAATGATCAATCCACTCTTCCTGGAGCTGCCACCCGGAGAAAATGGCTGCTGCTACTCAGCTACAAGTTCTCACTCCTGTTCAGAGGTTTATGAGACCATCTTGGCCTGAGTATAGCCTGTAAATGCCCCTCTGGATATCACAAACCTCCTCAAATGCGTTGGTCAGATGGAGGGAGCTCTCCTGGAGGTTGGGGCAGTTTGTACTAGTGGAGGATCTGGCCTGCCATCACCTGCATCTGTGGTATGAGGACAAATAAAGGCCCATGCTCCAAACATCGTGTGCTCCCAGGCTCCTAAGTCGTACAAAATCCCATTTCCTTTCTACTTGTGCTAAATGTAAAAACAGAAACAAAGGCACACACCTAAATAAACAGAAAAGCACAGACAACAGAAGAGGAGAGAGGCTCTAGTGCAAGTCCTAAGCCAGCTAGTACAAAGAGATACTTTCTATTTGCAGTCCTTCGTGTGAGACCTTGCCATATCATGTGGATGAGAATGTGAGTGGGAGACTTGTTGGACAACGCTGGTTTTTATAAACGTCTCACAACTGCAGAAACACCTGCTTTACATTATTTTTCTTATTGGTCCACAACAAAAAATCCTCTCTGGTGAACAGTCCTCAGCAGCCCTTGTTCCTTCCTTCTCTGTGGACAGCTCAAGTCACTGGTCTGGAACATCTCAGGATCACACCGGAACCTCATTGAGGAGGAGGTGGAATTCAGAAGGGAGAAGGGCACTTCTGCATGAAATCATACCAAAATGTTGGCTAGAGGACCAAAACCGCAGGAGATTGCTTCCCATAAGGTGGGGGAGGTGGGGCAGGAAGGTTTCCCAGGCCAAATGGACAGGTCTCGAAGACCCATCTGTTTTCACCATGAAAACCTCACAGCCCACACCTATGCAATACACACCACTCCAGTCACCACAGAGTTATTACCCTTGGTCTCCACCACTTCCTGAGAAGCTGTAATGGTCTGATACAATGTCCAATGAAACCAAAGGGATCCTTTCCATTAATTCAATGGGCTCTGGATCAGGCCCAACATGTTTGGCCCTCTCTGTACACAGTGCAGCCAATTTATTCTTTATCCATTCCTGGGCCTCTCTCCTTCTTATGGCTGTCATTAGCCATGCTAAGCACCACTCCCAGGAAGAATCCATGATTCCTGTTGCAAAGACTGTGATGGTACCAGGCATGGGTCTTGTCTAGGTCTGAAACTGACAGCAATGGGCCAGAAGATACCATCCATTCACACAGCAATACACAATATTCATTTCTTCAGGACTTTGCTGAGCCCTTCAATTACAGCGTCCTGTTGTCACCTGTCACACATGGATTCCCATCCTGTGAAATGCATGTCACTGCTAAGCAGAGTAATTAACCTCATGAAGCCATGCAGCTTCTTTTAGCAAAAAAGTAGTTCTCCAATGTCAAATCTATAGATGCTTCCAGACACAGAGCTGCAGATTCATTTTGGGCACTGCCACTGCGTAATTGAGAACCCCATGCAAAAATCTGCTTCCACAATGTACCCCAAAATCACATGGGTGTGAAAATGAGAGCGTGATGCCTAAGGCCAGATGTGTGGACTGGCAGACTGCTGGCACTGCGCATAGGTACATCTGCATGTCAGGTACTTACTCATCCCTGCATACTTCCCTGATAAAATCTGGATTGCCTAAAGCTGGTATTTTCACTCCAGTTTCCTTATCAAGGTATTTACCATCTTCTGTCTGTACCTTGCAGACTGAGGGTGTTAAATGCTGCCTTACTCTGTCAGTGAGCTCAGGCATGCAGGAGCTGCCATACAGGATGGGATTTCTGAACCCACTGGAGCACGCAGTGGGTGGCTGCTGGCTTAGGCTCAGTAGGATCTTACCTTGCTTGTACCTGGGACATTTCTCTTTTGATCCTCCTGCTGGCTTTCTGCAGCTGGCGGGCTCCTTCTTGTGTTTTGTGCTGTTTATTGTGGTGTTTTCTGGTAGACCCCAACTGCTTTTCCAAGCTGCTGTCTTCCATGGAGCATCCTATCCCAGTGCAGTTGTGCGGCTGTATGAAGAGAAGGAGAGTTTTGGATGAAGTCATCTCAGGAGTTACAAAAGTGTATATGGCACCTCAATCTATATACAAACCATTCTTTTTCTGAAATAGAAAGTATTTCTTTGTTACTTTAAATAATTATACTAGCTCCACTACCACAAATGCAAGTATTTTGGGGGCCTCATCAGCTAGGGCATTGAAGGAGGACATTGTTTAATTTGGGATGCTGATTCCACAAACAACAACTGTGAACAGAACATTCTAGGAATATTGCCTCGTGTCAGTCAGACTTAAAAGGAAACTTTTTTGGCTAAATAAAAACAAAACAAAACAAAACAAAATGTAATTTGATTTCTAAAATGCCACCAAGCTCTATTAGTTCAAAAATGACAGTATAGTTTATCAGACTTCATATAAAGAGATTTTCTTCTGAAATTTTTGTTCTAGTTGGATATGTAGAAAGAAGAAGTCAGAACTACTACATGGGGTAAACTGCTCAATGACTTGAAATTTCTGTCTTGACACGGGCTGGCTGAAGGAAAGGAGTGAACTTCCCAGCTGCTTTTCCTACAGTAACTGCCCAGCTGTTACCACGCTGAGCAAACTTGCTTAGACCTCACTGCTACGTCCCCATATATGTAGTGCACATTGGTTGTGGGACAACATGTGGGACCCAGGAAAATGACCTTTATATTAAATTATTTAGCTTCTTGTAGTTTTTCTGGTGAAAGAGGTTAGACTTGGACCTAAGGCTGTTATCATCAGCATCTGTCTCAACAAGAGCACTCTGAACCCCACCAGCCATGGAAAAGGAGCTTTGTCTACCAACAGCGCTGGCAGTGCTGAAGGAGAAGTGGGCAGAGTTCAAGGAGCTGTTTTTCCCATTGCTTTGATTATGGGAAAAGCCAGCACGGAAATCAGAGAGGGGACTGCATATCTGAGGTGGTGTTAATTAGGTGTCACTTGTAATGAAGATATGACAGCATGAGCTTCGATGGGAGCTGGCTGCCTGGTATCATGTCCTGCATTCAGCCTTGTATCCTGTTCTCCATCCTCCTCCCTGATGATATGAGGACTAGATAGGCTAAAATGACTTTGGGATACACCTGCTCTTGCTGTGATTTCTACTTGGACCACGCTGTGATTTTTTGGATGTGTGCACCTGCCACAAGCCCTGTATGCATGCCTGGGTGCTGGGTGCCCAGAGCTTGGGGAGAAGCAGCCCTGAGAGGCCTCAAGTGAGAAGCACAGGAAAGCAGATGCTTTGCAAAGTGCTGAGAATAAAACCTGGGGAACCACGTACTGTGAGAGAGAAACTCAAAAATTACTCCTGTAGTGAAGAAACCACATAATATATTCAAGATGTCAGAGGTTAGCCGTGGTACATGTGAATCATGCTGCAAATACCTCACCTTTAACTTTACCGTCGTAATTAGATTACAAAGTTTTTATTATGGTTTTAAATTCTGCCTTTATAGGTTGCTGCCCAGCTGTGCACTTAAATCTGGTTTTATCACACTTTCTGAGCTCATCACATTTAATTCTGCCTCTACAATGCTGGATTAACTTTAAGGGTCACTGAAGTCAGAAGTCACTCACCCTTGCCCTGCTAATGGATTCACACCACCCCTACGTGGTCCCAAAGAGTGATGTGTACAGTAAACTATATATATAGGTGTGGTAGAGGGGAAGGGGAGATGAGGTTGTTTGCTTATTTACTCGACCACTGTACTTAGCTATCAGGACATTTGCACAGATTACTGCATCCACAAGACGATGTTTACCTCCATCTAATAGCCTGATGCAACGAAATCTCAGCAAAGCCAATCTGAGAGCTAAAGAGGAGAATACCAAGGTCTGCCTGTGAGAAGTGGATGACTGGATAATGAAGTACATAGACTTGTATCATCTGAGGAACTGATCAATTGTCTCCATTCAGAAATCCAGAAATCACACCCTGCCGTCACACTCCCTCCTGCCAGAAAGCCCAGACCTGGTATTTTATGGATCCTGTCTCTGATATTTCAGGAAGCCCCAAGAGGAACAAAAACCTATTATTTTTCTAAGGATGACTTCTTCTTTGTTTCTAACACCAAGAAAGCATGGCAAGGCACAGATGAAACTTCATCTCCACAACATTCATCCTCAGGTTTTACTTTGATCTGTTTTTCTTCTTTGACTAGCAAAGATCAGATGAGTTGGTGTTAGATACTACCCAAACAAGATGATTCACTGTCCTGAAAAATTCATCATGTAAATGGGCAAATAAAGGGGAAATCATATTCTTTCCATTAAAAAATGGAGAAATGAGGTACTGAACATCCAAGTGATTTACATGAAGTCACAGCGGGGAGTTTGAAAGGGATCTGGGAAATAAAACTAGCTTCAGTGGAAAGGTCATTTCTCTCTTTCTTACAGGGGAATACTTTGAACTGAATTAGAATGGACCTGAGCCAGAAATGGACAGCAGGGACTTTAAGGAAAATCGGAGGGCAAAATTCATCACTGAGTAATGCCATGACAGTTTGTAACCTTTGCCATTCAGTGACTAGACACAACATTTTGGAAGTGAGGTTAATAATTTTCAGCAATATACAGCTTTCTCCCAAGGAATGTGTGGTGATTACAGCAAAGAATTTCACATGGTCACAAAATATCTATCTTAGAGTCCTGGGCTTATAAAATACTCTATTTCCTCCATTAATTGTGTCCACGTGGAGCTGTAACTAAGTAGCTGAAACAAATAAAACCAAAGTAATATTGTTTCCTTTTAAAATATTTCACTTAATTTGTGGAAGAGGTTTGGGCTCATTAAAAATAGACCATCTCCCACGAGGGCTTTTTTCTTTTCTCCTCCAAGACTCTCAACCAATCCTTAGTAATGTGTATAGCAGCACACTCCTCTTCAGCACAGCCCGGCTGGAGCTCCTCTCCTGTTTGACTCAGCAGCTCCTGTCATGCTCTGCAGGGAGGGCAGACAGCACTCATTTGACTAAGCAAAAGGAGGCCTTAGTGTCCTCTGATGAATCATTGCTTTTAGATGACCACTCGGTGTCTCTGACTAAAATTTCCTCCTTCTATCTCCAGCTCATTAGGAAATACCATGCCTTTCTCCCTCATAAAGATTTGGCTATCATGAGCTATCCTTTTTTTTCATGGAAATGACAGTGTGTTCCCCACAACTGAGGGTGCAAATAATGCCTAGACTTCCGCTAGCACCTACAGAGTGGAAGTTATTGAGGCACTTGGCTTCTACTGGTGGATCTTAGTCTGCTCCCTAATCTTTGCAAGTAAGTTATGAATCAATTTCTGGTGAAATCACAAACCTCTGTGTCATCTGTGACAATTCCATTCCGCAGGCTGATGTCAATCACAAACCAGAAAACAAAGCATGTAAGATAGAGGTAAAAAGCACTGTGGAGCAAGGGTATAGGGCTCCAAGAACAACGTGCAGAGGAGATCAAATGACTCCACAGGTTCCTTTCCTGCTGAACATCATTTTTTCACTGCCTTCAAGATATCTTTTCCTATAAGTCCACTCATCCTAAAGACAGGTTACCCCATCCAGGACTCTCTTTAAACAAAAAAGGGAGAAGATCCGGTGATTCCACAAAGTCCCATATGAACTGCCCCATTGCTGGTGTGCTCTGACCGCGAAAGTGCTCACACTGCAATGTAATAGGAGCAATGCTGAGACCCAACACAGATGGTGGATGGATCTGACCAAGGTGGGCCAAGTATGCAAGCTGCCCTAAGGTTACTGAAGTTACAAGTTTAGACTGCGACCTTCTCTACATTGGCATGTTTCACGAGGTACAAATGCCTTGCTGGCTCCCAGAATCCTCACCATCACCCACAATACCAATGGAGCCTTGAATGCTCATCAGATATCTGGATCAGATTTCATGGTATGTGCACTTCAGCCCTGTTGCATAAAGAGATCTCTATAGAATTGGTCCTGTTATCCCTCTCAGAGTTTCTCCATCTCCATTGTGGTCCCAGTCACACTGCAGAAGAATTTATCCTGATGCTACCAGGCAACAGCCAAGACTACTCACGATGGCGTCCCAGACAAAAGATGTAGAGCTGTTCAGAGGCTGGGTCACTCCAGTTCTTCTCACTGGTTTTGTTCTCCTTCTAGGGGGGGGAAAGCCACATTTGGAAAATTACTGGTGTCCTGCTGTTCCCTATGGACACCACTGGGAACTGGCATATGGTCTTGTAAACTGTGATTAGATCTACAAAGTAAACTCTTATTATGACTTCTCTCAAGGTCTTTAAAAACACATTTCCCTAACTGCTATGATTATATTCAAATTCTTTCATTCTAGTAGTAACAATATTGTCCACATTTTCCTCTCTTCCTCATTTTTTCTGATCATAATCTTGTTGGGCACAATAGAAAAATCAATTCACAATTCTTTCCTCCTCAAGGTCTCCAGCTCAGCATCAACACTCTCCTCCCATCAGAAAGACAATGCAAATACAGACAGTTCTGGACGAGCTGAAACTGAAGTGTGGAGCTTTTCTGGAGCGTATTAAAAGGTAACTATCACTAGTCTGTCATTGATATTATCCTTATTATTATTATTATGGCTTATGTTAGAGTCCTCCTTAAAGATGACAGCTGAGATCAAGGCCTGATGATAGTGCAGATGCTCTGCAGACAAAGTGTGAATGCAGTGCTGTCCCCAGCAGCCTGGAACAGAACTAGACCAATGCTGAATGAAACAAGGCGCATGACATCGTGTGAAGCACTTTGTCAGTGTGAGAACCAGAACCCAGCTGAATTAATCCTGTGTCACTGCCACTCCTCTGATGTCTCTCTGCATAATTTGAATTCTTTCTTACGCAGCCTCTAGTGACCATGAACACAGCTGTAGCAAATGCTTCTTTTTAATACAAGGCACAAACCCCGAAATTGCCATTACTCAGCCCCAGGAAACAAGCTCCCAGCAACGGGGTTTTGCCCAATATCTTGCCCCCGCTATAAGAACTGTGGGAGAACTCGAGTAGGATGAATATTTCTGCCCCAAGTATGTTTATTTCAGAGTATAATGCTCCAGGCAAGCACACAGTAGTCCTGGGTAGCTTCAAAAGAGTTAATTCAGGATCATTTCTTAGCCTGTATGAGCCAAGAGAGAGAACTGGACCTGCTGACTCTGCAGGGACCAGTTTAGGGACTGCAGCACCCGGGAAAAAGGCATGTGACTACAGCGAGGTAGCTCGGCTCATCTATGTTGTTCTGGTGTCCTCTGAGGGACGATGTGCAAAATCTAAACACTGGACAGAGGGCTGTGTATTGCTTATACCAAATTTGTAAGGAACTATGGAATATTACTAAATACTTTAAATTTTCTGACTGTAACAGAAAAGCGTGCTCAGACGTACTGTGGGAACTAAAGAGGCATACATGTCCAGCAGCAGTTTGCTTCACAGTGGAGACTGTGCATGCAGGTCACATTTACCTCTGCAGTCATCTTCTGGATTGTGTTTATCCATGTGTCAGAAATGAAGACACAGACATAAGAACATGAGAATACTTAACGTTTTTTTGGTTTTTTTAATCTAGATAAAAACGGAATTGATTGACATCTCATATTTCTGGGGTTTAGTGAGATCATAACTGCACTTTAATTGGTTTAATTACCAGAATATAACATTACAGGTATGTAATGTAGACCTGTAATATAGTTATACAATGCAATATATGTGTTATATATAATAAAATACAACAGGTCATATAACACAGTTTTTGTAACAATTATTAGTAGGATTATCAGTAGTGAATATTCAATGACATGAATAGAAATTTCCCATGAGTACCATTTTCAGGATTCAGCCTTTCTTATATAAGCTTCTAAGAAGAACATATATCTGAAGAAAACATGATGGTTGTGAAATATGTAAATATTTGGAGGCTGAGGTTGAATTTAGCTTCCGTAAGCTGGAGGTCTAAGTTCTTCCAGGATGTTTAGACACCTAACTGCCACTTCACATTTCCACATTTGCTTCAGAAATACATTTTTTTCTTTATTTTTTTCCATGTCTGGCTCAATATTCACAGTGGTTTTCATAATATATCTGCTGTCTGCATTTTGGAAATGGCTATTAACAGTCACACAGTGTTTTCCAAATATAATTGTTTAGATCTCTCTGGTGACACAGTTAGCATCTGGGAGAAACACAGTAGTGTGCAATTGTGTCTTTAATTATCTTTCCATTGTGAGATGGGCTGGTACGTGCCAAGGCATTTATTATACCTGACAAGGACAATGTATTTACAATGGGTGTTTATACACTCTAATTCTTTACAAAAATACCTTGACAGAAAGTGCTCCACCTGCCCTCATGTTCCTCTATCGCAATTGCTAATTAATATTATTGTGCTGAAAATGATCCTATCTATTAAAGCTTCTGTCATAACTGCTGCTCCCTGCCTATCTATGCCTAATTAACCTGCCACTGACTCACATGCTGGGAAGGATGTTTGTTAGGCAGATGTAGCCTTGCTGATCTGATTTCCATTGCTCCATTTGATTTTACACAGAGCCCTCTGTTCAGCTAAGGATGTGCCTCACCTGAAGGACATCCACTTAGTTTGCATCTCCACTCAGCATTTCTTGTACTCAGCTACTGCTGCTGATTGGGGTTTAGTGCTATATTCTAGTACTTGGCAATGTACCCACTGATATTACTGGTAACAGGGCTGACCATAAGCATGTATTTAAAGCCAAGTGTCATCCGATTCACTCTGCCAGTTACACTGGTTAAGGTAAAGTGAGTGTGCAAAATTATTCTGACAAATACTGTACAAAAATATTGCAGCTGTTCTGAATTTTCTGTGTATATGTCAAGCTAAAAAGATGTTTATATTGCCTGTATGGGTTGATTCTTCAAAGTGAAATAGAATGCTACTGTTTTTTGGGTCTAGTCTCTGGGAATTATGACAAGGACTGGGAAGGACAGTGGCGAGAGCTTTGCCATTGCTCCCTGAAGATCCAGGTTCAAAGAATGACTGCTGTCTGTAAGACACTTTGGGCTTTATTTTGGGCTCGTATCTAGGTACATAAGGATACAAACAGAAGTCTAATGGGATTGTCAAAAGAACATTACTCACCCCTCGGGAGGCCTCTTCTTCTGCCAAAGAGCTCCTGCCTGGCTCAGCTCAAATTGCAAAATCTCCATGTTCTTCTGTTTCCCATCTGTTACAAGGGAGATAATTACAGAGGTGCTAAGAGGATAAACACGGTAATGTCTGGGAGGTGCTCAAAAAAGGAGTATGTAGGATAGATAGAGCACGAGTAGTTACTCTTGTCTAAAGACATGCCTGAGTTCTGTAGTGACACAGATGGGGTTTCTAGCTGACCACAAACTCTGCTGTGATGTGGTCCAACAGGGCTGGGTGAGGGCTTTCAGGTTATGCAGTTGTCCTCTCCAGGTTTGCTTCAGATCAGCTGCCAAGAAGTGTTAGACTCTGAAGATATCTTTGGCCTTTTCAATGACTAAGAAATCAATATGGCATTCCTGGAGAACAAACTTTTACATCAGATTTCTGGTATCCTTCTGTGCCACGGGAGTTACTGCCAGTTATGATGAATCACATGGAGGGAACAAAACCCGATCTCCTTCAGTTCTCCAAGAAAATCTAACTTAAAGTATGGAGGAGCATTCCTGCTGGAAACTGTTTCTCCTTCATCCATCCCAGCTTGCTGGGCTGTTCTCAGCAATACATCTGTTTGCCACTTGTTTCTCAGTGGCACTACAGCGATTAAGTCAAACCAGTGTGGCAGAGGGAGGGACCCATCTTGCCAATCTGGCAAGTGGGGGCCATGCAGAAGGAAATGAGATCTCAAGAGAAAGGATGTCACGTAGTGAGCTACTGTATCTTTTCCTTGGGACCATCTCCATGGTGTGTGTTACAGATGAAATTCCAGACAAATGTGATGAAATCTTGTGGAGAGATGGCAAAGTGATTAAAGCCATGCACATGTGCCATCTATTAGATAAGGCATTCAAGCTTTTTTCTTGAACTATTCAATAGCAGCTAAAATAAACAAGAAAAGAGAAACAAAGCTTAAAAAGTGAGTCTATCTTGCAGCATAAAAAATTAGTCAGTGAATTAAACAGGCTAAAGGAAGAAAAAGGGATGTGGAAAAATGAAGTCTTTTTCCCCCCTGTGAAACCACGGTGTTCTTGTAAATAGAGAAAGGAAAAGGAAATACTTATTCACAGAGAAATGCAACAGTGCCACTGTGCAATGAGACAGGTGGTTGGCACATTGGTGTCTGTGCATCTTCAGCACTAACCACGATTACAGCATTGCAGAGGATGCTCTACCTAAGCCTGCTCCCAAAGAACCCCAGAGTCCCCTACCCACAAGGAACACTTTCCTCCCAGACATCTCCTTCTCTAACAATCCTGACCTTTCTCCTCCACTCATGGAGTGGAGAGCTCATGGACAAATAACCTTTATGGGAGTATTGCTCATCAGTGACTCCCACAGGAGCCACGGGAGCTGAAGGTATGAGGCACCTCACCAGATCATCACGTGCTATTGTTAATAATAACAATAATAATAATAGAGGGCATGGGAAGAAATAATATTGCAACTTCCTTTCAACCATGAGATCTGTGTGTGCTGGGAGAGTGGGGATTCCACAGGCCACTTGACTCTGCCTTCTTTGAAGCAGCAGTAAATAGAAATGGTTGGAAAAACTTAGTAAGAGCCACATAAAAGCACACTATCCATATGTGGTTATGTAGGGTATATATAAGGAATACACACGTATTTCTTTGAAACAGAGAGTCCCACCAATAGATCCCTTTTTGAATACACTTTGCTTTGCAAGGAAAACATCCAAAGGAAAACGAAAAATGCCAAGAGCACTGCAATTGTTCCATTTTAGAACTTAGAGCATGAAACATTTGGCTTTTTTACTCTGAAGTTTTCATGTAGATCATTATGCAAGACCGTGAAAAGCATTAGAAGAGGCAACAGATTGGGACTCAGTTTTTAGGAGGGAAGGAAGAAGATAATTTCTTTCCTGGGGTAATTCCTAAACTCTTAAGTCAAATGTCAAAATTCCATCTTGCTATGGGATTCAAGCTCATACATCATTTGAAGTATCTCTTTATCATCACCATCACCATAGCAGCTGCACATTGTGTCTCCTGGCTTACTAATCCTCACAGAACCAATGGACCACAGGGAGACACTACTATCCCCAAAGCTGCGGAAATTGAGGCAGGGAGCAAGTTTGTGAATTTTTAACTTCATACAGAGCATCGCTGACAGCACTAGGTAACGAGCTGGACCTTGTGAGACTGATCCACAGCTCTGTCAAAAAATCCCCTTCTCTGCTCTGCTTTCAGTAAGTCTGGGTACTGACAAGGAGGCTTTTGTTGTTGAGGAGTTGGCTGTTGGTCTGAGCTCTCGCGCTCTTGTTAGGGGAGAGCAGAGTGCTGATCCCAGCGGGAACACGTGTCCTAGGTTGGTCCGTCTGCAAAATAATTCTTCTACATGTCATCTAGGCTGAGAGCCGAGTCTGGGATCTGCTACATGGCTAAGTTCCCTCCCCACGGCAGCCAGAGCAAGCGTGGTGACAGTTCTGGGGAAGGAAATTGAAATGTTTTGGGAAGTTATGGCATGGAGAGTGACATCTGTGGCAATGGGCTCATTAAGTGAAGGATTTGGTGTAAAACATATTGTAACAAGGTCATATTGTCAGAAAACTAGGACTTGCCAGAAAAACAAACTAAATCAGTCAGGCTTATGATTCGGTTTGCTTCCAAACTCATCTTTAATCTAAATTCTTTTCAAGGTCATCACAATCGGGCTTGCATGAATCTTGGGGCCTAATCCTCATCTGGTGCAAGCTGGAGTGAGTCCATTAAACTCATGGGAACCTCGCCAGTTTACATCAAATTGTGGTTATTTTTAAGATAGGTCATTTAGAAATATGTAAGTACTTAAATCCAGTTATATTTTTTAATAAAGCAATAAATCAGAAACCCACCAAGATACAGAGCATCCAATAGTTTTTTCTCAAGTCATGGGACAAGTATCCTGTATATTACAGAGCCACAGAATTGCAGGGGTTGGAAGGGACCTGAAGATCACCAAGTCCAACCCCCTGCTAAAGCAGGTTCCCTACAAGAGGTCGCACAGGTAGGTGTCCAGCTGTGTCTTGAATATCTCCATAGAAGGAAACTCCACAGCCTCTCTGGACAGCCTGTTCCAGTGTTCCAACATCCTTACTGTAAAGAAGTTCTTACATATGTTTGTATAGAACTTCCTATGTTCAAGTTTTAGGCCATTGCTCCTTGTCCTATCACTACACACCACTGGGAAGAATCCAGCCTCATCCATGTGCCTCCCTCCTCCCTTTCGATATTTAGAAACAGTAATCAGATATCTCCTCAGTCTTCTCCTCCCCAGGCTGAACAGACCCAGGTTACTTAGCCTTTCCTCATAAGGGAGATGCTCCAGACATGTTGAGTCACTTATATTGTAATGTGGGAAACCTGAAGGTAGAAAGGGCACTGAGGCCTCTGGAGAGTATCCCTCAGCCCATCTTTTGCCAAGAAGAGACATCCAGAAGTGTGTGGGGCTGGTCACAGTGCTCAACAGTGATGGCAGCCAAATGTACCACCAGGAGAAGAAGTGGAGAAGAAACCAGAGGAGAACAGGGGAGACACCTCTCACTTGCAGTGCCCAAGACTCCAGTGCCCCAGCCCTGCTGCACCTCCTTCAGCATGCATGTGCTCTCACCAGCTTCTCCCAGGCTCACCTCACTAACTGAAGAGGTACAGCTCCCTTGAAATTAATGCATCCCTCTTGGATTACACTAGATGAGCATTTGTTTAGCTGTGGGATTCAAACAAACCCAGGTCAGATGGCCCTGAGAAAGTGCTTAGATGAATGACATATCTAGAAGTAACAAAGACCTGTGCAAACCCTGGCCTTATTTCAGCTTTCAAAGCAGATCAGCATTAGCATTCAGAACCTCAAATACTGCATTCCAGATTCAATTTTGAAGCTTCAAGGAGGAAGACAAACCGTGATAGGCCTCACAGCTGGCATGGGTTGGCTCTGAATAGTCCCCTCATGCCAGAAGCAGATGAACATTGTGAATTACTTTTGGTTGTTTGTATTAGAGAATAGTAATTCCTCTTTCTGCAGCCCAATTTGCAACCACAGTGAATTGCTCCGACCTCAGTCTCAGAGACTCCTATTCATGGGAACAATCCCCATCCTCAGAAAGAGTAAGATAGGAATGAATGAATACATTCCCTCAGGAAGGAGAGACTATTTGGAACCTTAAGAATGAAAAAAAAAGATGGTTACCTGGCTTGGAAGTGGTTCAGGAGATTAGAAGCAGCAACAGCAGTGTAGGAAAAAGGAAACAAACCCAGTCACATCTCTTTTAAAGAGAAAAAAGGTTAAAACTGAAGGATGACCCAGGGACCAGCAGCTCTTTTACTCTGAACCATCACCTCTAAAGACCCTAGCACAGTGGCCTCCAAAAAAGATTGAGGTCTTTAGGTATTGAGTACAAAGAGTATGAATAATACTAAATAACAAAGCACTGAGTTGGAGAAACGCCTATTTTGATCTGCTTGTCTGTTTTTTTTTAACAACTTCTGCACTTCAGTAATTGTCTCCCTTAGTAAAAATGGTGTACATAATATGTGGCAGAGGCAAAAAAAGTATTTTAAAGTAGTAATTGCTTCTACTTAACAATTAGTAGTACTACTTGAGGATGTTTTGAATGAGATTTATTGTATGTTTTCTCTTTTTTTAATTTATAATTATGATGGAGAAGCTTAGCTCTGATTATTTTTCCTCCAAAAATTAAAAATAATTTATAGCACTTTTTTTTTTTTTTTGGTCTGAAGAGAGGGATACAAGAACAGGAAAAAACATGTAGGAAGGATAAATTTTTTTGTGCATAAGCAACATTTAAATGGAATAATTAAATTTACCATAATCAATAAAATGTGTGAGTCAAGTTTATTGAAGTGGCTATTTCCCATTGCATAATTTCCCTGGGGAACTTTCATTTTTAATTCAAAAATAATAATAAAAAATAATAAAAAAACCCAAGCCCCTGAGCACTTACTGTAAATATGCCAGCATATGTGTGAGGTTAAGAAAAGCACGAGCCTACACCCAGGAATCAAAGAGGGGCTTACCACTGCTTTGACACTAATTGTAAAAGCTGAACATTTTCTAGAACCATAATCAAATATTAACTGCCATGGGGGACTCATTCAGCAGTTCACAGTAATTCTAATAAGATACAGAGCCTTTCACCTTTAGGTCACCAGTTCAAACCCACTTTGGGCTGGTTAGTAAACAGAAGGTAAATCCCAAGTCCAGTGGTGTGGTGCTTTTCAATATTTCTGTACCATCCCTCTCAAGAAAACCTAAGTAGCAATATCGCTTCTGTCCCTCTTCCGTGTGTACAATTCCTCTTAATGAATTATTTCATGTACTTTGAGCACTACGTGGAAAACACACTGATCTAACATGTAATTGAAAATAACCGGCCCCCACCCCAATGCCTCAGGCTGCACAACAACTGGTTCTGCCAACAACAGCACTATTTGAGAACCGAAGCAGAGTCCTCATTTCAGCATTACACCTGGCTTCAGGTAGGAATTCTCTCACTGCTCTGAGCTACTGTGGCTTCTACATGAACTCACAACTCCAGCCTGGGCCCTTGGCACTGGCACTGCCAACTGCCTCAAAGCAGCTCAAATTTTGTGCCAAACACCTACATGTCTCCCCACTACACCAGTGTCTGGACAGATCCTTCCTCTATCATGTCTTTCATGAGGAAAGCATGAATTTGGCTCCTCATTTTTTTTGCAGATAAGTGCCAACCAGAGGACGGCTATGTGATTGAATCAACCTAAGAACTGGTGGTGACCAACACGGACAGTCTCCTCTATTCCTCACACACACAATCCTCGTCTTGTGTGCAGATACAGAGGAAGCTGCCTCAGGAAACTGTGCTTGCTGAAAACAAATCTTGTTGTGTTTTATTTGTGGATCTCGTTTTAGGCTGAATTAATTCCCAAGGCTTGGTATGGCCAACTTACTGCCAGGCCACAACTGCTACTGGTATGGGAAACAGCCTGCTGTGAGACTGTATGAGTTTGTGATTAGACCCAATTCAAGTGATCATGATGCTGCAGTCACATCCAAGCAGTGCTGCCGATCCATTATATGGTGCACTATAAACAGCAGCTGTTGCTGTCATTGCAAGATCTACCCTCAAGTTGGGACCCAGGATCAACCCACAGGCAGGCTCAACCTCCTGTGGAACACATTGCTTTATTTATCAATGAAACATGAGTCTTCGGTGTTCCTCTGGGAGCAGGATGCAGGCTAGATGAGTTCTTCTAGCTTGCTTCTGCTTGCTGTCTTTCCTGGGTACTCCACAGTCTCCTGCTTCTCCCCAACCAGGCTCCACACACACAGAGAATTTGATACTTTAAAGTATTGAAATAATCCGTTTACTGCACGTATACAGATGAAATGTCCTGCTCATGCCCAGACTGTCTGTTTACGTGGTGGGGAAGAGCTAGAGTGGAATGACCCCTTCCTATGGCTAGCGGGAAGCTAGACAAGGAAAACTTTGATATATTAGGAAATCCAGAGCTTTGAGGGCATGACTTGGAGGCTGTTTTATGGTATATAGTTATAGTATGCAATCCCGTCTTTTTGGCTATGATGATATATATACTTCTACGTATGTGTGTGAGCAGGCATAATAGTCTGAGGCCTTAATTGTGTTTCATGTTAATACAGATGAAAAGTTGAGGAGCTGCAAGGAACAATTCTTTCATTGTCCTCTACACATCTGGGTTAATGTTTCCTCCTTGAATTAGTCTGCACCAGAGTGTTCCTTCTCTGCTCACCACAAGCTAGCAGTGCCAATTTCCCTCCGTGGCAGCTCCAGTGACAGCTGTTTACTTGGAAGCTCATGGATTTGATATATGGGTGCTAGCCACAAATTAATGGAATACTTTCCAGATGCAAAGTCTTTAAACATTCAAACAATAAGCCAAAAGCACTAAACTGTTTTGGACATTTTTTCTCTTCACTCTGGATGTCACTTGGAGATGATGTAAACACAATTACTTGGGACAACGAACAGAACACTTAATTGGTTTTAGAGTAACAGCATGGGTTGCTGGATGGCAGTCAGTCAATGGTGCCATTTGTCACCTGATGCCAAGACCCTAAATGGCCAAGGAGGACAGTAGAATAAAGAAGAAAAAAGAAGTACTGGAGCTAACTGCTAGCAGGTAGCCTTTCCAGCCTAGTCAGAGAGCTGTGCGTGCTGGCTCAGCCTCCCAGGTTCAGGTAAGATACACTTGGCATAGACTATAAAGAACAGTTCCCAGAATGTCTCTGGAGGCTCTCTGGAGCATTTCAGAACAACAAGAGTGTGCAGAGGATGATTACAGTGAATAGGGATCACTAAAACACTTCAAACCTCTCCTTGTCAGGTGTCATCTAGAAATCAGTCTGGAGCAGAAGAGCTAGTGCCTCGCTCAGAAATGGAGACCCAGATCAGTCCCAGTCATGTCACTCTTCCACACCAGACCTTCAGCAGATCTCAGTTTGCATTACATGCACCCTAATTCTGAGGACTGGGACAAGTCCTCCAGACAGCATTCGAGGGCAGAAATCAGCCTACGAAAGTAGGCTAAATTTCTTTGGGGCTGTGTGTAAGTTTAACTGTTAGTACCTTTGCTCAAAGATAACAACAGGTCAAATTGAAAACTTCTGTGAAGTAGAATGGCTGCACCAAAGCCGGATGGTAATGATTTATACCACCTCAGAACCTGGGCCAAGAAGTGTAACTGATTTCTTGGCCAACTTACATCACTTCTTCTTATCCCTTTGCATTTTCTTTGGCATTTTCTTCTTTGCATTTTCTCATTTTCTTCCCCAAAAATTTAACGTGATCTGGACATTTGAGCTACCAGTGTGTTTCTACACACTTTTATCTACTTACAAATGCCAGCAAACATGAGCTGTGTGCCCTTGTATTGGACAAGGGCAAGATGGAGCTCCAAGCAACTGTGTCTGAATTTGAAATCAGTTCAAGCCTGAAATACTGCCTGTTTGAAGGTTTCTTCTTTATTCCTTCCAATGTTGTGATTAATTAGAGAATTAATATGTATTAAAGTTATCATCATCTTTACTGGATGGAAAAATTCAAATTCATTATCTAATGGGAGGAAAATAAGCATCATTTTACAAGGGTTTTAAAGCAACAGCAGTAATAACAAACCACCCCAAACTCCAGTCCACAGGCAGCACAGACATCTGCTAGAAAAATACGATGACTCCCCCACCCACCACCCTCAAATTTAGGGATTTGTGGAATACAGGCCTTGCCTGAAGTTGTTTGGCAAGAATCTTCATGTGAAGTTCTTATTTAATGAAATCATGTGGTAGTAAATCAAACACAGAACCAGGAATAAGTAAATCCACCACATCCTTTGAAAAAAGTATGGTTTGATTCCTTCAACTCAAGTTGCTCAGGCAATGAATTATCTATATTTGTCAACTAAAAAACCATCCCCCAACAGTCAACTAAAAAACCATCCCCCAACAGTCACCCACCTTTTTGGTACAATTTTCTAATCCTCAGTCTCAAAGCTGAGCTGAGAGCCAGCACAATATGGACAGGTTAGTCACACAAAGAGCTCCTAAGGCTAGTGCTAAGCTGTTGTATCTTTGCAAAGTCTGTGGAAATGGCTCAAAATGCAAAACTTGTGCCCTCCTGCAAAGTGTTCACATCTGAATGTTAAAAGAAAGGTGGCGAATTAGTGTCATAAACAACATGAGGGAAAGCGGGTAGAAAAGTGGACAGAGCAACACTAACATTATGATACAAAAAATTAGAGGTTGGCTTCACGGACTTGGTAGCGTTATGCTGACGGCTCGTGTTGATCTGAAGGGTCCTTTCCAACCTCAATGATTCTATCTAATACCTACTGATGTGAGAAGAAGCCTTAACACAGATCCACTTTACATGGCTTTCTCTATGCCCATGGAGGTTCAGAGCCATGGAAAGGTGCTGAGTAGCCTTCTGATAAATTCGTTATAATTTGGTCACAACTATTATAGCTCAAAGGATCTCTCACAGAACTTTTTTCTTCTGAGACTTCCTAGAGAAACTATGCCTACTGAATCAATGATATCTGCGCACAACGTTTGATGTTTTTTAAGATATGATTCAATTTTCTATGTTGCCTTTTTTATTTTTCCCTGGAAAAATTGATGTAAAAAAAGGAAAAAGTAAGTTCAGTGAAATTTTCTTTTTTTTTCTTTTTAAAGGAAACCTGTATTCCTGTATTTTCTGTGGAAAATCACAACAAAAACAATCACTTCTTGTCAACATTTCCCTTAGGAGTAATAAAACATGATTTTCATTCACTAGTATGCCCAAGAAAACAAGCAGAAGAGAGAACATCAGTGTCTTTACAAACAAGATTTACAAAGAGAGATACTGTGAGGGAGCAGTTGGAAGAGGTATTGTATCAGATTCTGCTGCTGTGTCCATTCTAACCATGACCCACCTGCTGAGACTGCTGTGCTACCTGTAGTTGCTGCTTGAAATTAATTCACTCTCTTAATTATATGAAAACTCCCTTAGCTCTTCTCTCTTTAATGACAAAATACACAACATTTTCACCCTACCTCACTTGCTAACATTAAGAACTTTTAATTTAATGTTATTATTTTTATAATTGAGTACTTACAAGTACTGAGAAGACAGTTTTATTCTTGCTGATCCGTCTTGTATTCATTATTGTTTCAGCTTTGTGATTCATCACTGTGAAATCAAAATGAAATAGCTCTTCAGAAATCATGGGATTTCCTAGAATCCCCATCCGAATGCCATTTAAGAAGATTTGGCTTTGTAATTAACCATTTCTGAGGGAGTTAAAAAATATACACAACTCAAATGTGGCATTTTTACAACCTTAATAAAACCAAATGCAACGTTTACTAGGTACTCACTTTAACAAAAAGAAAAAGGTTGCCATAGCAAAACAGCAATCATAGTAATTTTAAGTGAAACTGATGGTAATTGTAGAACAGCAATGTGCATGTTATTGGCCTAAGAAAAATTCTGTCTTTGTACTTGAATAGCAGAACTTGATAAAAACAAGAGATCACCACGTAGAAACAGGCTAAAGGGCTTAGCAAAAACCCAAAGTAACTTTTCTACTGCACAGCAAAACTCATACCAAAAATGTCCCCCACCAGCCATGATCTTAGCTCTCCTGAATGCCAGTGACTTTCCTAGAACTGCTGTGGACTCCAATAGATAAAACTAATTCACGGATGCACCCACAATGTGCTTCCTCAAGCAAAATGCACTGCTGTAGGGATGCTTCCCAGCAAGGCTAAGCATTGCTGTGGGAGGGAGGCAGTGGTGGCTGCTATGCCATACACAGAGGGAGACAGCCTGTGTGCTCTCAGTGATTTATTTTCTTTCTTTATGGTCCAATTTACAGAGGTAAAGTATGGAATGAACTATAGCCGGGTAATGTTATTTGAAGGTCTTTGGTTTTGTTAAAAAATAAAAAAAATTCTGGATGAGTGAAAATTTTCTTCTGCCTATTTCGTAGCCCAGTTTAAAAAAATAAAAAAGTAGCATGAATTCTGAAATTAGTAAATGTTTTCATTCTTATACTTCTTTCTCTTTCACTAAAAGAAAGCCAAATTCCAGAGTGGTTCATCTAGGGCTGGACTGACGATTTTTATTGTATTTTTTTTCCTTTCTTTCATTAACTGGGAAAATAAAACAGCAGAAAATCATTGACTCCAACACTGACCTCCTACAGAAGGTGCCTTGCTGTTACAAGTAGATACTGCCTGTGTAGATACTGCCGTGTGTTACCATGCCTGGTTAGATAAAGTGCTCTGAGATTAGGATCCAGGCTTCATATGTTCCATTTATTCCTTTCACAGCAAAGTAGACAAATTTGGAATAAGCCTTCCAAGATGAAACTGGTGCAGCCACCAGAGGCTGCAAGTGAATGCCATGTAACATTACCCACATCAAGCTTTAGATTGCTGCACACAAAGAGCATTGCATTTTATGGCTCCTGCAGAATACTACGGGATACTAATTTTACAGGTGCATTCTAGTGAACTGCAGTCCTTAATATCAGAATGTCATTAAAAATAATGCACTCCTTATGCCCAGGCAGTTAATTTAATATTAAATCAATAAAACATTTACTAGGACTGGTGAGAGGCCTGGTTGCTGACAGGAGACTCAACTCACGGCAACAAATGTCTCCTCACCCTTTGCATACAGCTGCTGGTTTATTGTAGAAGACGTCGTTCGTCCTGACAAATCACCTCCCTAAGCCCTAATGAGTGCAGAAATTCAGAACATTTGGGGGACATTTATTACCAAGAAAATACACCGGCCTTTTGGGAGATTTGGATCGACAGCAACAATCAGCTATGAGCCAAGTTCAGTCCAGCAGGGAACACAAAATGATTCTCTTGGCCACACTGAAAGAAATTGCAGCTCTTCCCAACTGGTTTCACCTCTGGGTATGGAGGTTGGGGTGGGAACTCTTCCCTCCACTGACTTTTCACTGCTGGAGCTATTTCAGCCTCCATCAGGCTCCTGACAAAATCCTGAAATGACAGAGATTTCTGGGATAGCATCCATCACAAACCGCCTGCTGCTGAGCACAGCAAATCCCCTGGCACAGCCACCTGTTCTGCCCCAAAGTTACTTCCTGTTTTACAAGAGTCATCCAGAAAGTAATGCCTCGTATTTTTTTCCATAGAAACAACAACAGATAAAAAGAGGGCAGCAACAGTATTTGACAGAGAAATTTCTCAACTACAAAACAGACACAGTCATCACCATTAGCTATGCATTTTCACCAGTGATGAGCAAGAGCCTGCACGCTGCACTTGTAACAATCTGCGCCAGTGGAGGTGACCCCCTGTGACAGCTGAAATGTACCACCCACCACCTCACCGTGTGACACCCACTGTTCGGTCTCCATAAGCATTCAGCAGTGTCAGTGGGCACAATCTTTTCTGCATGGAGGAATTCAGTTCCCCCCCTTTTCTCCATACGCACTTTCATGTCAAATGCCATTGTGCCAGACTGCCCCTTTGCTGCCATGTGTCACACAGCAACAAAATGTAACAGGATATTGGTGGGAAGGTTCAACCTCTACTGCCATACCACCAACATCTGCCTCTGACATCGTGGGACAACATCATAAAATGGGATGCACTCCATAGGAGCGACCCTCATCTTCAAGCACAAAATACAGGATTTTGCCAGTCAGCCTGGTGACTGATGTCTTATATTGACATTAAGGGGATGACTGGGGAACACTGACTTCCATGAGCAGGACCGTTCTGGGTATAGTTCACTCAGAAATGCTCCCAGCAGACTCTCCTTCCTGCTGCCTCCAGGAGCAAGGACATGGGTGCCCAGAACACTGGTGGCAGAGTCTGGTCCTTGCCTGAAGTATCTGCCTAGATGACAAGGTGCTTCCTCCTGTGCCTTCCATAAGCCCCGTGTACGTGGGACAAGTCAGGGCCTGAGCAGCAATGACTTCTCCTGACACTGCTGGTGTTATTTGTGTGATGAGGCTCTGTGTTGCACTTACAGGAACACTTCAGCTGTGACCCACAAAGCCAAGCCAGGACACATTTAATATTGAACTCAATCCCTAGCAGCTTCTCTTAGGCATCAGCATTCCAGCACATGTAATATGATGAAAACAAATTTCATGCCATGAAAGCAAAAATATGGGGAAGGTCTGGGAGCATATTTAGGATGTGGTTTTCATAAGCACTCAGCGCTGGTTTAACTCTGCTCCTATTACAGTCAAGGGTAAGTAAACCCCATTGACTTCAGTGGGAGCGGAATTAGGCCAGCACGGAGTGGTTTTGAAAATCCCACCCTTAGCTTTTATATAACGTAGAAAATAAGAATCACATGTAAACCTTCATAGGGTAATTGGCCCATTAAAGTGCATATCGTTATTTATCTTAGCCACCATCTTCAAGCTGAAGATCTGCAGCACTGATAGATGTGGGCTGGCGATTGCTGGCTGGGGAACGCCCTCGGGCCTGGGGGAAGTCACAGGGCCAGCTGAAAGCAATGCCTTGACACTACCGTCAGTAAAAAACAACAACAAGGATTTAAAAAAAAAACAAAGACGCTTGCAGAGCTCTCTGCATTGAAGGCAAAGAAGAGCTTTTGATTGGAAGAACTAAAATCTTTATGTTCCACCTTTACGTTCTTTTGCTCATCCTGATTTATGACAAAAATATCTCTGTGATGTGAAAGAAAACCAGCTCCTTCATTTTCCACCTGTCTTTTCAGTGAACTCCACAACAGTCATACAGAAAAATGTGGATGAAAGCATTTTTCACCAGCGGCTTTTGATAAGGAGGTGCTGACGTCCCAGCCAGCTGCCGCGGTCCTGCCAGGATCAGAGGCACGAGGAGATGGACTGGTGCACCAACCTGGAACATGTTGTTCACCTGCCCATGATCCAGGAGAATATGAAGGGGGGAAAAAAAACCCACTGTTTAAGGGGCTGTAAAAGCCTGAGCTGTTCCCTGAAGCACAGCTTTGGAGCATGTCACTATAGGAAGTAGGCAGAGAGCAAGGTGGCCTTGGAAGGGGTGTACTGAAGCAACTGCCTCTGCTTGTTCCCCTGTGCACAGGACCCTGGTGTGCCCTCGGCGCAGCAGTGAGTCAGGAGTGACTCACGAAGACGGCAGACTTGTTCTCAGGCACCCAGGAAGCTCAAATGCCGGGGCACCAGAACATGAAGGCACCTTAGTTGTGCAAGAGGTTGTGCTAGGTTTATTCATGAGAACTAGCAGAACAAAACACGAGGGGAATTCAGTATTTCATCAGTGCTTTGAGATTGCCAGCGGTGACAGAAGGATACGGCCACCGTCATGTTGCTTTCTGACCCCAAGTGCTCCACCTCCAGCTGAACCTGGGACCTCCCCACGTGGCTTGAATGGAAAGTGCTGTCAGCTTAATCCTGATGCTGTCAGCAGAGCATTTGTCAAGCCAGCGTATCAGGTAGGGATAAAAACAACATGCGTCCTTCAGAGCAATGCGATCGGTGCTCCCACTGCACCCAAATCACCGCTCACCCCTCTCTGCCCTGCCCTGGGCCTAGGCACGCTGATTGCAAGCACTCTGCTGATACCTTGGCATCTGTTGGCTGATTGCTGTTCACTCCTGTTGTCAGGGCATGAATCCCCTGCCGGTAAGGCCTTACACACTCCAATCGTGTCAAGTCCTCACTGCAGCAGGGCTCTGTGGCTCAAGCTCAGCTGCTGAACCAGCCACTGCTCCATGTTTCTGGCCAAGCTCTGACCACAGCACTGGGAGCACTCTGCAGAGACCCCGAGGCTCCCTCAGATGGGAGTAGGGGCAGTCCCTCCCCCAGCACTGTGCAGGCAAGAAAAAAGCCACTGTGCCCAAGTGGTAAGCAGTGCTGTGAGAAGGGACTGGAGTCCTGAAGTTGGTGTTACCACTCCATCTGGGTTCAGGCTCCTAGCTCACCCCTGAAAGTGCCACTGAGGTTTCTCAGCCATTCCTGAAACTTTACTCGCAGTGGGGAGACAGGGGTACCTGGCCACAGCCTCCAGCAGTCGTAACCCACACAGGCTCTTCATCTAGCACATGAGAAGTGACCCCCGGAGACTCTGGGCTACTGAGGGAAAAGATGCTTTTATCATACATTTTTGCCATAGCAGACGCGCGGGGCTCTTTGCCAAGTTCCTTCGTTCTTTCCCCTGCTTTATTTGCACAGATGTTTTTGCCAAGGCTTGTCATCAACTTGGAGAGGGGGCAGTTGAAAAAAAATAATAAATAAATAATAAAATGACCGAACAAGTTGAAGAAATTGCAAACAGTAAATCTGGCACTCGCTAGGCCAAGCCCAATAAGTTGCTGAGGTTGTACTTTTCAGATTTGGCTTTAGTCTCTTGTAAATTTTCAGTTATTTTTAACCCACCTCTCTGAGAGAGCCTAGGAATGAGAAAGTAATCGTTTCATCAACTCAGGCTATATAAATCTCCTTGGGGTTTATTATTTGCTGTTTCATTTTACTGGCACAAGTGCTCCTACGAAAGTACAATAACCTCCTCATTGATTTACAACTTGGAAGCAGGCACACGCTGAAAAACCCAGCGTGCAGCACCTGAGGAAAAGTGCACCAAGTTAATTGAAAAGCTTCAGGAAACTGGAATTCCTCACAGTGATACTGTCACATGCGTCAGTCGCCAGATGTAACTCCAATTTTCTGCTTTCATAATAAGAATTCAATTGATATCCCCAGAAATAAAAATCTGCAGCCAGAATAACAGCACATTTATCATCAGCAGGTTTAAGCCCTAGAACAGAGCTGCGTGCAGCTCTTAGCTGAGGGGCTAGTAAGTACTGCGGGTGCTTTTTTTTCTTTTTCTTTTTTAAGCGAGTGTGGTTTTGTGCATGTACCTATGCATGTGCATCCCCATAGACATATATATATATATATCTCCTGAGGAAGCCCAAGATTAGAAAGAGGATGGAGAGCTGCTCCCATAGCCTGAGTTCACATCAGTGCCCTCGTGCCTTTTTTTCACCCATTTTCTTCTTCCACATCTCTGTCTTTCTCGCACAGATTTTCCTGCAGGCCGCCCACACACCTGAGCCATGCAGTCATTTGCCAGGTACAGGGGATATTCTCCAAGAAGGCTTTGATTAGAAATACAGATGCTGCCTACTCCTTTATGAGCATACCTACATCCCAGTGATAACCCTTTCATTGTCTTTTGGAGATCTATTTATTACAATCCTGAAGGTGCAGTAGCATAGAGTGGTAGGGAAAACTAGGCAACAGGCAATATTAACACATCTGTCTGCTTTCTGGAGGTGGTAGCAAGAGGCTTATTCTACAGGGGACCACAGGCTGACAGACACTGCTGAACAGCATTCTTTTTATCCAAATTCAGAGGTTTCCTGGTTGGCTGATGCCCCACGCTACTGAGTGAGGCTTTTATTTTATTGAGGTTGGGTTCCTTGTGTGTCGCTAAATACAGTACAAAACCCCCACCTTCACGCTGCACACTCTAGATTTGCCTTAGAAGGCAACACACAGCATCCCTGAAAACAAGGACATTTTGATTTCTATGCATAAGAAACAGGCTCTGTGTCACTCTTTGGTGAGACCTTATCTCTATCCACAGGCTCAGTGGTACATGAAGTCCCCAGCAGGGATTTAGCTCTCCTCGTAAAGATAGCAGGCACTTGTATAATGTGAACATTCCCATGCAGATTTCACATACATTACAGTGAAAAAAGCCCCTTTGCTGTTTTCCAGCAGCTTTTAGGCAACGTTTGGCTTTACATACTCAGACTGGATGGAGTTGACTTATGAAGCTTCCTGTCAAAAAGGACAGCTTCTGGATGATGCACAAATGACCATTTCTTTCCATGTATCTGATATCTGCAATTCCCTTCCAGATAAAAAAAAAAAAACAAAACATATTAAATGCAATGGAATCAGTGTCCTCACTGGAATTTAAATTCTTTCATATATTTTGCATTCAATACTCTTAATATATTGCACTCACACATGTGCACAGAAGCATATATCTATATAGGTGAATAACATCTAAACAAAATACACATTATAACAACATTGTCTGCTGTATGGGGGCAAACAGTGAAGATCACCAAGACTAATGGATACTTTCCAAGAACACAGGTTACCACAATGTCCTTTGCCTGAAGTCAATGCTGCAGCTCTCTCTCTGCACTCCCATCAGCAGCCCCAGCAGGAATCACGTGCCAAAGCCACCCAGCACACAACACCCAGCTCTGACTTCCACCTATCTGACAACCCGCAGACCACTGACAGCCATCAGGGTTTCTACCAGATCCCTGGGCTTCCTGACCCTCAAAGTCCAAACTGAGCACTGGTCTCAGGTGCAGAAACAGGCTCACACCACGGCTTTGCGGAAGATTTGAAGACCTTCAACAAGGTCTCGGGAACAGCAGCAACATGTTTGTGACTCCAGCACCTTCCAAAACAAACCAGGTCATTCTGCTGTTAATGAACACCTCTCAGCATTTGCTCTCAGAGTGCGCAAAGCTAAGTTTAACATCAACAACAAAAAAGATGAAAATGTATAGCAATTTAATGATGTCAGCTAAACATTGCCCTATCACCATGTTAAACAGTTTAATCTCTGTTAGTAGCAGACATATTGTGCTCAGAAGTAAAACAACTCAAGTAGAAGAGGCCAAATTACTTCTCAGATTTATTAGACCTTTGATATGGGCTGAATTCCCCAGGCAAACAAAGCCCTTACGAGTAGCATAACCAGTACAAAAAGCCAGTCTGGAAACTGGAACCCTCTCAGCACTGTCAGTAGATACCACGAGGCTGCAAACCTCCCCTCTGGCCACAAGTGCTTGGTGAGAAATACCACCTTCCTGCTGACTAGCAGGAGGCTTCTCCCACCAGCTGCCTCGCAAGGGCTGTGAACTTCTCCTACAGCTGCAGAAGAATGACGTCTAAGCTTGCTATGCCACTCAGATAAGCAGCTTTTAGGTACTTTCCGCACAGTACACTACACCTCTCTCATCCGAGATCCTCTTCCTTCTTTAATCATTTGCCCAAATCACAGCAGTGCCTGATTTTCATGAGGCCAGGCAGGTGAACTGCTGAAGGACGCATCTCACAGGAACAGCTGACCTCCAGGAGCAGACTAATGAGGTAATCCTGCGGAGAGTGCCCATAGTGCTCTGCACGCTGCAAGAAGAGCTAAGTCAATGAGTCAGTCCAAAGTACTCTTCATATTAACCTGCCTCTAAAGTTTAGGTAAACTTCCTGATCACTTAGACTTTCAATTTATTTTTAGGGAACTACTTCTAGTAAGTGGTTCAAGATGGACTATAGTTTAACTGGAAGCTTGGGAGTAAAAAAGATGGTCACAGGAAAGCTGGGTTCAATTCTTGCCTCCGCCACAGACTTCCTGTATAAATCTGGATGCATTGCACTGGGGGGGTATTCGCCCACCTAACTCAAAACATCTAATTTCAATGCCTATATTAAGAGCTCAGGCTTCCATTATAGTCAGTTGGGTGAGCTAGGCTGGGCTGATTCAGAGCACTCTCAGGAGCAGTGTACTTACTGGCTGCATAGGGAGTGCGGGCTTCTAATTAGAGAGCATAAGGCAGATTCTGAAATCCCCTCTGCCCTTCTGCCATCCTTGGGGCTCAGCTTCTCACCTTGAGATCTGTTTTGGATTAGTGACGTGAAGAAAGTGACTCCCAAAGTGTGCCTGAGCACCAGTCCCCTGGTGCAGCAGGCAGGAGAGATGCAACAGAAGAGTGAATTTCTAATTTAAATTTTCTCATTGGCATCCGTGATTTATCTGCTTTCCACGTTTTGTTTAAAAAAGCACGTTTCAAATGCATGTATATGAATCTGCTTTTTTTCTCCCCCCCCCCCCCCCTTTTTTTTTTTGTCTTTCCTGATTGTTCCCATCGAGTTCTTGAGGATGCAGCGTGACTGCAGAAGTTCTGGCAATGTTTGTGATAATACTTTCACCATTGCCAGCTTTTAAGAACAGGCCCACAGAATGAAACATCCTTTCCATTGGTGTCCTTAGAAATGAAAAAAAGTAGCTTCCATACGCTACTGAAGCAAATTCCTTGAGTATTCTCCCCCAGACATACTCTGCATGGGTTTTGTCCACCTTTAATTCTGAATGACTGAGGATATGGTTCTCACAACTCTAGACTGAAATTTTCTGAGAACATAGTTTGAAATGCCTAAAAGAGTTACAACGTGGACAACCATCCAATATTTTGCAAGGAATTTTCAAACATGAGGCTTCACATATATTGGATTCAGCTCTGAATATTGTTGTGGCTTTTCTTTCCTTTTTTTTTTTTTTTTTTTTTTTTTTGAGGACTATAATCTTCTCCTTCACAAAACATCCTATTTTGGATTTATGCTATATCAGAATCTGAAGATTGTGCTACTGAGCAGCTACTCAGAATCATGGGGTGATAAATTAAAACAGGAAATGGACCATTTCTACTATCAGGGTCACTGTTGTCAACTCCTAACAGGGCAATTGACTTGTCAAGTTGTCTCTGAAAGCCAGAGCTCAGATTTCATTGCCTTTCACATTTTTTTTGGAAGAATTTCATACCAGGCTCTGTGAGCCTGTCTTTCACCCAGCTAGCCAGGAAATTCCAGGGACGAATCCTGCACATAAATTGCAGAGAGGATAATGAGAGTCTCACTGAAGCAACTGTGTGGAAATATTAAGTACAAGAAAAGATATGCTAGGGATGTGCACGCAAACAGATGAGGATTTGTCTGTATACCATTATCAGACGTGGATGAGATCTTAAATATGAGAGATCATTTCAAAAAATCACAGGATACCTCTAGCATCAAGAAAGAAGAAAGAGAAAGCTTTGATGCTCCAAGGACAACAATCAAATCCACCTGTTAGAGAACCAACAGAATAACTGTAAACAGACCAAAACTCTTCCTACCTGCATTTTTGTATTTTTATGTAATATGCACACACACACACACATATACACTGTACACATATACACACATGCAAAGCAGTTACGGACCTAACTGGGGTCAGTATTGCCTAAGAACATTTGCTCAGCAGAAGAGAGATCCCCTGCTTTAATCAGCTTCCAGGCCAGAAGATACCAGGCAAGGCAGAAAAGCAGCTTGTTTGGATATCATATCACAGGGTAATGCCAGAGAGCAGAAGAGAAATGATTTCAAGCGCATCACCGTATGCTTGGGTCATGCTTCTACCCAAATTAGAATTTCAATTTTCCAAAATGCTTTGGAGCAGTGCAGATACTCAAATGATCATAAAGGGAAACGCCACAATTACAAAAATGCTCTTGTTCCAAAACCAAAATTGTTCAGTGGTCAGCTAATAGATTTCTGTTGTTAAAGATTTCTTTTGCTGGTGCTGCTACAGCTATTAAATTGAAAGGTTTCTGTTATGACATTGACATTCTTGTTTTTATTACTGATTAACTTTTTTTTCCTTTCCAGACAAAGCCACATTCACTTTCCATAGAATACCTGAGCCTCAATGCAAATAATTTCTGGACGAAAAAGATTCTGTCGGAAAATAGTGACCAACTCTTATAATCATGGCTGACAACCCAAACACACCCAAACGTGCTGTACGCCCGTGTTATCTTCAGAGTAGTTTGAGTCTTTGTGGTGTCCTCATGTGATGGCTCTTAGAATGGAGAAACGTGAAATGAGTACGTGTAGGGTTTCTCTCCCTGGCCCTGCAGCAATGCCTCCTCTTCCCTCCAACCCTAAAAAGGCTCCCTACCACCTCACCCCCAGTTTAACCCTCTTGTCATTTCCTCTTGCCCTCTTCCCGCCATATCATGTTTCCAGTTCAGAATCTGTAGATCCACAATTGTTTAAAGAGCAGCTCAAACTTCCAACTTATAAACATTGCTTCCTCTGTCTCCTGAATTTATTTTAATAGCTGATATTTGAGCCCATGGGATTGTTTTAACTAACACTGTATAGTCAGAAGGAATCACTTTCCTCCAGGCTAGCTCTAGGTCAATAGCATAAGGCAAGACC
This sequence comes from Numida meleagris, assembly GCF_002078875.1. Classification (NCBI taxonomy): domain Eukaryota; kingdom Metazoa; phylum Chordata; class Aves; order Galliformes; family Numididae; genus Numida; species Numida meleagris. The sequence continues at coordinate 14,668,848 of NC_034411.1, read as the reverse complement.
CCCTCACATTTCATTACCCAGGGATCAGATCCCCTTTCCCAATCCATCACTCTGAAGCTCGTTCCTCCTATTCCTCTCAGATTTGCCTGCATGATTCATGCGGTGCCAAATCAACAGTATATTTGCTTTTTTCTCAGTTCATTGTTTTTATTTGCTTACATGTTCCCTGTCATAGTTCAACTCATAAATCAACGCTGGTTTATTTTCTACAAACCCGTTGAAAGTTTGAGCCAGTTTCCACTGTTATGAAAGACTCCCAATACTACATGTCCTTTAACAGGTGGAAAATGTCTTAAGAGGCTGTTTGGATGAGAATGATTTTCTAAGACAAAGCAGTATTTATTTATGACTTAATCGAATTCCAAAACAAAGTAACAGTTCCCTGCACCAAATTATCTCCTTATGATGCTATCCCACTAACATATGGGTTTATTACTTAAATCAAAAATAGAATATTGAAACCATTTCTAGCTATTAAACTTGAGTAACTGATTACAGTAAAACAACATTCCTAAGATACTTCACCAGAAAATTTTCCCTTAAGAAGACCACTAACTACCTATCCTAGCTAAATTTGGAATTAGAAAAGGAAGGAAAGAAACAAAAATCAAACCTCCATAAGTCTTTACTAAACCCTTATTTTTTGGTTCAGAAGAGCTGTTGATTTACTGGGTTATCAGTAGAACAAAACCATCCCTTCACTGGTGACCTAGATTTGGAGAAGATACTGCAAAGAGGAACCCCTAAACCTAAGTTTGGTGTGCATTACCCAGGTGAAAGCCTGGCTCAGCAGATCAAGCCCGAACAGTTCCTCCAAGCAACTAGGCTCACTTATGCTACCTGGCCAGGTATAAAGCACAACAGAGAGGTGGCCTGCCTTTGCAGCTGCATCTCACTTCCCCTCTGTATGGTACAATGTCTCATTGAGTCACATTGCTGTTTTGAGTGCAGGTCTCTCTATGTCCCAGTAAGTGGACAGGATGGTTCTCCTCCCCTCCACATTCCATGTTGCAGTGGGATGCAGTTCCTGAGGCCATTTTGTGCCTCTTTCTCTCCCTGGCTGTCTTCGGCTTCCAGCTGTCAGCCAAGTGGAGTGCTTCAAGCCTCTCTGTTTCTCAAACATTTCTTTCTTGCATGAAGACATCAGCCACTAGGAAAAAAAATCTGTTTCTTGGTTATGACACTGGGGATGCTCACTGGCAGCTTGGATGACAGCCACATGTCGCATGTTTAGTGTCGACACTGCAGAAAAGGAAGAGGTTGTGGTGTGATGGTTTCCACTTGCAACTGTAGCTCCTTGGCCACAGGAGAAACGATCTACACCTCACCCTTGCAAGGACTGCAGGCTTAAAATGGAGAGGCTTTTTCCAGCTGCCAGACCACACTCAAAGTCTACAAGTCAGAAGCTTCTGATGTTGCCAACTTTGAAGTAACATTACACTTCTGGATTGAAACAAATAACATCACAAGAAGATTTAAACACATTGAGAATCGGACTTCACTAAACATGTAGCGTTTAATGCATTGAAAATACAGCCCATCATGAATTCTGATGAAAACCTTGGCAATTCTGTGGGCTGTGAAAGATTACAAAATAATCAAGAATAACTGAAATGTTTAATTTCTGTAATATCTCATTAGGATTGGGACATATAACCATTTTCCAATCTTTTTACTACAATGAGAGTACGATTCTATACAGTATGTTGTTTTAGATAGGAAAGCCGTAAGTTTTTACTGAAAAATGCCCCAAATCTTTGCTTTGACAATTTTGAGCTATCCTACCTTGTTTTCTATTCAGATGAAAAACTGATTGAAACTGACCCTTTCTTTAAGGCATTTCAGATTTGACATATCAACATTTTCCAACCACAGCACATCTACTTAGAAAAAAATCTCAACGACTTTGGACAGTTGCAATGAACTTGTGCTCTTTGCCTGTTTACTTATAGCTCCGAGATCACTAGAAACGAATACAGAGTTAGATTTCCACACATCAAGAATCCCTTTGTCCTGCACACAAGCTGCCTTCTCATATCTAATCCACGATATCTTTTTGCTTGGTGGAATTACCAACATAGATCTGTCCTCCAAAATCCTTAACTAAAATACCTCAATTGGTCTGATGTAAAGACTATAGAATTGGTTTCTTCTTCCTAATCACTAATAATGTTTTTGATCCAAGTTAGCTCTGCAATCAGACCGGGTATCTGCAAAGTCACAAGTTTACCCACACCATTCAATAAACAGGAGGACAACAGATACAACTGAAAATTAAGAAAGTATGGGAAATCAACACGCTCTTCAAGGGCTCAGTTCCTCATTTACTAAGTGCCATATACTAATGCTTGTCATTGAGATGAATGGGAAGCAGTGTGTAAAAGCAAGACTAGATCCTTTCAGATGAAGGCGACAAAGGCAAAGGTATCTAGCAATGCAAGCAGACAGCCAACAGCCCTGGTTTCACTGTCGTGAGCTGGTAGATCCCCAAGACCTGATGCAAGACCAAAGGGGAGCTCTCTGGTTAACATGCCATAGCCAAATGCACTGGTACAACACCTAATGAAACTCTGTAGGCCAGAACTGATAGACTGTTCAGACAGACATTTCCTAATGTCTTAAAGTGTATTATTTACTTCTACTTTCTGTTTGCCAGAGAATGAAACTAACTCTCCCTACCAATTCTAATTAGACTAGTTAGAACAGCTGGAAAAAATAATCACATTTTCAGGCACACAAGCCTTTTCTGTGTAGGTCTGTATACCCAAAAGCTGTTCCAGCTGTAGGAGCTGACCTAACAAACAACATTACCTTTACCTGCGAGCTTTGTCTGACTTACGTCCGTGGACAGTCCAAGCTACCACAGAAGCACTGCGTTAACTGTGTATTTAGACATTCCTGGCACAGTGAGACTTTAAGCTTAGTTCTTACCTCTGGAAGTAACAACATACTGGAGGCAATTAAAAGCACACCGAAAAGGGTTCTTTCCTTCTATTCGTCCCTTTCAGAACCTCCCCCACTGAAACTAAGATTTCATAAATCCAATTAGGAGGGGAGCTAGAAAGGTTTGGATTTTGTACGCTCACCTTAAAAGACTGGCCTATTTTCTACAGCCCAAGAACCACACTGCGGGATGCCACTGGTGGACATGGACCTGGGTCTGAGAATTCCTGCTTGCTGCCATGAAAATGAGAGGCTTGTTGTAATGCGCACAGACCCATTATTATTAATTTCCTCCAGCTTCTGAGCAATTTTTGAATTGTTCGTCATTCTTTTTCAAAGTGATTTATGGGTTATAGGGAGAGAAAGAAGCAGGGGTTTTGTAAATAGTCCCTCCCTTTCATTCCATTTCAGCACATTAATTGCTCATTGTCTGTAATTGGAAACATAAAGTGCATTCCTACTCGGATCGCATGCAGACAGCTGCCCTGATGTGACTCCTAATGTACAATAAACTTCCAGTGTGGTACCATGGACATGCTTGTTTTAATAGAGCTAAACGTACATGGACTTTGCAATACACAGGAGTATGTCCAACATGTGCTTTTGGATGAAGAAAGATTATTTAAGTTTCCACTTCAAGAACATTCTTCCTCTCTGGACATGAATGTTTTAAGGAAATGACCTGAGTTCACAGAAGTACCCCCAAGATCTCACCCTTCCAGTTTAAAGTCAAAGTTTAGGGTAGTTTTTGGCTTTCCTTCATTGAGGCAGGTCCCAGAACTCCCTCAGAAAAGAGAGAAGGAAAGAAAAATAAAGAAACATAACTGGTTGTTACTTAAATACAGAGAGATTTCCACTTAACCAGGCTTATCTTTGTTTCTAAGCCCATTTAAGAGCAAAGAGGTCTAATGCAACCACACAATTTTATTGGCTTGACAGCCAATTTCCCAGACTATAACTTGCCTTCAGGAAATGTGGCTAAGCAAGCCAGGAATAGGCCATTAACTTCCACACTGCTGTGAGCAAGTAGCAAATGGACGGTTCCCACAGACAGAAGGAAAGAGGAACAATTCCACACTCCATACCTGAGTTCAGTTTTAAAGAGACTTCTATTCAACTAAGAATCTCACTCTTGATTTTACAGTGGGAACTATTTATAAAGACCACAGCTAAATGAAACTCTTCCAGTAGTTTCAGAGGAAGTCAAATGAAAACAAGTTATTTTGAGTCAACCTTTATGGAGAGCACTAAGTAAAGAGAAGTCTTCAGGAGAAATATTAAGGACCAGAAAGTGAATCCCTGGAAGAACTGCAGACATGCTTTGGAAGGCTGTTCATGCCAGAAGAGGCATCTGAAGGCTCACAAATCACTTTATTTGCCACACAAGTTAAGCTTGGAGATTTTACCTGAAGCAGCATAAGAAAAACACAACTCATTTCTTCTACTAGCAGATTCATGGGATTGGAAACCTCCAGTGGTGAGTGGGAACAAGCAACTGGAATGGGAAGCCTCATCCCAAGCAGCTTAGCCATTTGCAAAATGAATGCCTGCCTGCAGTGCAGATTCCTCCTTCATAGAGGCACAGATCTCCCCTCCGTTCCCTGGAGGGACTGGCACACTGAAACCAGCTTAAATTTTACCATAGTCAATGAGTCCAGAAGAAGGAAGAATGTTCAAATGGGTGCTGTCACCTGAGTGCAGCAGAAGATAGAGAAAACTGAAGATACTGAAACCCTGACTCTGAACCGTGCATTGCCGGATACAGCATGCCAATGATCTGAGGGAACATGAAAGAGTTAAAATGTACAGGGAGAAGTGTGTTTATTTCAAAGCTCACAGAAGCACCTTAAAGGAAGAAATTAAGTTCTTCATCTCTGAATGCATGTAGATCTGAGCCTGAAAGAAAATGTTTTCAGAGATCTGTTATTAAAGTAGAGGCCCCACAGCAAAGGCTGTAACAAAGAAGATATTTTCAGTGCTGGTGCTAAATTCATTATCGATACTTCTGTCACTTGCAATACACTGCTCTTGCTAGGTACTGTACAGATAAGCAGCAGAAGGCAGCCCCTCTCGTCTGCTCGGTCTCTGCAAGGAATACAGAAATATATGCACTAAATGTCCACTTGGACCTCCCTCCTTTTTTTTAGACAAAAAATACTAGCAAGTACCCTGTCCTGGTTATTTTCGACTTAGACTTTTATTCGTTTTCATTTGTTGAATAGTAAACAAAAACTGGCATGCTGCGAGAAAAATGATTGCCTCAATAGAAAAATGCCCATTTATGTCATCCCACAATTATTTCAAGCACTATAGTTGAGGTTAGTTCCTCCAAGGCATGTACAAATTGCAAATACACACAAATAATAATGCTCCTACTTCTGGAAAATGTGAAACCCTTTGTTTTGGAAAGGTTGTTCCTATTATTTGTGGCTTGCAACTGTCATCATTATTCAAGCCTTGTCTTCTTTCATGATTGTTCTGCAGCTACTAGGTGCTTGAGAACTTCCCAAAAATTAATATACTTCAAAGAACCAGACATTTTGTATATAGCTTAATTACAGCCTATATAATTAAGTTTTAAAATGATAAAAACTCTTTTGTGCCGTAAGTGTACTCAGGCTTCAGCTCACAGGCAAGCTACTACATATCATCCGATGAAGCAAAGGGCCAAGAAATTCCATTTCATTAATTGTTTCCTCCAAATCTCAAATGTAATTACATATTTTCCAGGGACCTTTGACATTTTCACACTGTGGCTTGGAATCTGATCATACCCTGAAGTAAACTGTCTGGGCTGGTCAGAGACTTAGGATTTAAGGTCTCCAGCGAGGTAGACTTGGCCTTTTTCAGTCTCCAGAAAAAAAAAGGAGTGAGCTCCGTGGGTCTGGGTCAGATTTTGTTATCAGAGCCTTGAAAAGTGCCAGAAAGAGATGAGGAGCTGAACTCGTATGTCATGTAACTGCTCTTACAGGAATCAGAAAAAGGCACCAGAATAAAGAAGAGTCTTTTTTACATCAGTCATGGCTGGTTTGTGTAGGAACTGAAGGGATTTTTGAACCTTGCTCCTAATTAATCTCCCTGGACTTTGTGCTCAGGTTTCTAGATTCTGTCTTTGAGCACAAAGCCCAGCCAGGGTGAACAGACAAATGCGACCCACAGAGACATAATGCTCCCACACCCGACTGCTCCAAGAAACATCCCAAAAGGTGGGTGCTGCCACAAGTGGGCACCAGGGGATCAATGCCCTCATACTCATTCAGTGCAGGCACATCCGTGCTCTACCAGAAGAAGCAGTGATTTTGTTAATGAGCTACTCCTTACTAATAAGTAAACCATGAATGAACTCACTGCTTGAGAATCCACTGATTCACCTTAGTGGGTCCAGCCCACCATTTAGGCTATTCAGGTGAGTTCGATGAGCACACATATGCATAAATATGATGTATATATACATCACATACATGTTAGCAAACAGTTTATTTACTGTCTTGCAAACTGTATACTAGGCCTCAATGCAATCAATCTGGTACTTATGCAAATGCAAAATCCACACGAAAACACAATTTTTAATGTAGTACCACATGCTGTTTTTTTCCACCTCAAAACACTTTTCCTGTGTTGCGTTGGATGACAAGCCTCCCAGACAAAACATCTTTCTTCGAAATTTTGCTCTAGTTTCCTTTACCTCTGTGAACAGGACAGCAGCACCTTATTAGAGACAAAATTGATGAGCCTCCATGAATCATTATTTGGAGTACGGAAAGGAAAAAAGAAATTTGGCAATCCTTCAGTTGGTAATATGAGCTTCTAAAACCTACACTTTGAAAGGGCCAAGTTATTACATTGCGAAAAGTAGTTACTCAGCACGTGCTGTAACTTTTCATAGGGATTTTTAGGCCAAATTTAAAGAGTGCTAATGATTTTGAATGCCAAACTTGAGACCCTACAGCAGGATGAGGTTTTAATAAGATTTGAACAACTGCCCTCCCTCCCCGTGGGTTATGCCTCTTTTGGAGATTTGGATTTTTGGTGCCTTAAAATTAAAGCACTTCACATCTGCGCTCATGGAAAATTTTGCCTTCACATTCTCTTCAGTGCATCAAGAGTAAACTCCCACTGAAGGGAGTGGGAAAGCTGCTGTCATTCACCACAATGCGTTGGCATACCAGGAATGTCATTCATTATTAAAAACAGGGAAAAACCACAAGTGCAAGTGCCTTGTTCAGCAATCTGAGTGCATGCAGCGATGGGGCATACCATTTCACTGCAGACAGCCTCATTCACTTACTGGCAATGACCTGGCCACAGCAGCTCAGAGCTAATTTATTCTGCTTCCCAATTACCTCATCTAAGTCATCTATCACCAAGGGGAAGCCTGCTGAGAGGTTCTCTGACAACAGCTTATACTGAATGCTTTAGAAGATGGCATAACCTGAGGGTGATGCGTGGGGTAAAGGCCAGCACCTACTCTCTTATTCCTCTTATTCATTTATGATTTTAATAAATAACTAAAAGTACTTCTGACGGCAGACTAGAGATAACCTAATTAACAGTAGAACTTAATTCCCAGAGCTTGCCAAGTACCATAAACTGGTGCTATTACAGGGAGAGCATGGAAGCTGAACCCAATTCCTCTGCTCCCAGTACTCCAGCTTGCTACAAGCCTGTAAAGCTGAGCCCAACAGCAAAGCAGGCAGGCCAGAAATCCAGGCTTCAAGAACGCCAGGTCACCAGTTCCGAGCCCCTGCATTGCCTCCTTGTCCCCCATCGGCCATCTGGCTCCGCAGCAATGCAGCCCCACTGCAATTTGAGCTCATCTTTAACATTTCCCAAAGAAAGGGGAGATGAAAACAAAAGGATCATTTACTTCCTCTAATTGAGAAACAAGATAGGAAGACAGATAAGCCAAGGAAAATTGGCACAACTCCACAGACTTCAACTGATCTAAGAGACGGGGTGATGAGTGTGGCATAAAGAATATGAGTATGCTATTACTGCTTTGTGACAGCAATACCAGTCTGTTATTTGATGCACTCCACCTTTGGATATAAAGACACTTTGCAAGAGAGGACGATATCAGAGAAATGAAGTTGCATCAGTCTACCCAGAAGGAGGTACCCCAGCCTTTTCTTCCTTGTCATTCACAATGTGATTTTTTTTTCCTTGCTAAGACAGAAATAATATAGTGCTAGTTGTTGCCAAATAGCCACTTTTTAAACTTGGGCCCAGTCATTTTTAGCTATGCAAACTTGGCACAAGATATGTGTTGCCTACGGATGGAGCTTACAAAGTGGGAGGTTTGCCAGGATTCTACTGCAGCCCACTCTGAGGTCTGGTGCTTCACCTTCTCACCCTACAACAAAGATTAAAATGCCTTCTAGCATAGAAAAAAAAATAGCGCTGATGCTATTTTTTCCTTTTCCCTCCTATGGATTCTAGGATTTAGAATCCACAGGAGACAAACTTTGATAGTGCCATGAACAAAAATGCAGCTTTACCTGAAGCAGCAGTACTTCCCTGGGCTACGATTATCTACGTACACACACATAAATGCACATGCACACATACACCCATTCTTCACAGGAATCTGGTAGGAGAGTTCTCCTCTCACTGGTTTGTTAAGGGCACAAAGAAAAAAACTGCTGTTAAATACAAAACAAAACAAACACAAAAAAGTGTCTGGACATCTACCTGCCAATATGAAAGTGAATGAATTCTTTATTTTGTTTTGCTTGCATGTGCAGCTTTGCTTTACACGGCAGGGCTGAGTGGGGATCTCATCTACGTTTATAAACATCTAAAGTGCAGGAGTCAAGTCAGTGCGGGCGAACTTTTTTCAGTGGTGAGCAACACTAGAACAAACAGCAATGGGCAGAAACTATGGCACAGGAAGTTCAATACTAAGGCAAGGAGGAAATCCTTCACTGTCAGAGTGACAGAGTACTGTAATAGGTTGCCCAGAGATGTGGTTGATGCTCTGTCCCTGGAGACTTTCAAGGCAAGGCTGGATCAGGCCTTGGGCAACCTGATTTAGCTGTGCATGTTCCTGTTTATTGCAGGGGAGTTGGACTAGATGGCCTTTAAAGGTCCCTTTCAACTCTAAGGATTCTGTGAAAACAACAAAACACAAATCAATACTGTTAAATTATCCAAAGCCACAGGGACCATGCTTTTTAAAAGATATACCGAAGCCCTGGGGTTGGCAGTGGCTGCTGCACAGTAACTTCAAGGAGGGACCCTAGTATACACCAGAGCACGTACGTCACCCAAGTGGGGCACAGTGCGATCTCTCCCCTCTAAAGCTATTCCCCAGAGAATAGACATGCTGAATAGTGGAGTCAGAGGAGCTGGAGAGGCTGAAGCCACTCCTCTGGGCACTGCACACTGTGCTTTGGATCTTCTTATTGATAAGAGAGACAAAAGTGGAAGCCACGGCATCACCCTTCCTGGTCCTTTCTTGCCAGCAGCATCAGCACATTCACAGAATCATAGAATTGCTCAGGTTGGAAAAGACCTTCCAGATCATCAAGTACAACTGCAACCTAACCATACTGCCCTAACTCTAACAACCCACCACTAAATCATGTCCCTGAGCACCACATCCAAATGGTTTTTAAACACATTCAGGGATGGTGACCCAACCACCTCCCTGGGGAGCCTATTCCAGTGCTTAACAACCCTTTCTGTAAAGAAGTTTTTCCTGATATCCAACCTAAACCTCCCCTGGTGCAACTTGAGGCCATTTCCCCTCATCCTGTCACCTGTCACCAGTGAGAAGAGACTAGCAGTAGTGAGATTGTTCTCACTGCAATCACCTTTCAGGTATTTGAAGAGAGCAATAAGGTCTCCCCTCAGCCTCCTCTTCCCCAGGTTAAACAGCCCCAGTTCCTTTAGTCTCTCTTCATAGGGCGTATTCTCCAAGCCCTTTCCCAGCCTTGTTGCCCCTTCTTTGGACCTGCTCCAGCACCTCAACACCCTTTCTGTATTGATGTGCCCAAAACTGAACGCAGTACTCGAGGTGGGGCCTCACCAGTGCCAAGTACAGGGGCAGGATTACTTCCTGCATTCACTGCACAGGGCAAACTAAAAGGCAGAAAAAACCACAGTGTGCCCCTAGAGAGGAGCTACCTCTCTGCTTGAGTCGTGCACAGCTCCCATCTCAGCAAACTGTGTTAGGTATTTAGCATTTCCTAGGTGTGCTAAGGTCGCTGAAGCAGAGCAGGATGGGGACAAATTCTCCTCCTTTGCCTCTCTAAAAGAATAGCTGAAATGAGAGGGGAGGGTGTGGGTGGGAGGGAACCACGGAAAGATTGATGTAAATTCATTATTAAAAGCCAAACAGATGAAAATAATTTTCACAACCCCACAGATGTTCTATGTATTTTTTTTGGACGAAGCCTGAGCAAAACCTGGTGTAGATAATAACCCTAACTTTGGGTAGATAAGCCCCACACAGCCAAATTGTCAGCATAGTTCCAGCTTCTCTCCATCTTAGCAGTCTGTGAGCTCAGTGAAAGATGAGCACCTCCATCTCTCCTCAGGGCCCTTGTTTCCCTCCAACATGGTTTGTCTGGGGCAAGATGCTGTCTTCAGCATACTGCCATTTTTCCACTGCTCTCTGGGTCCCAGCTGAGCCCCAGGTGAGTTGGAGAGGATGGGTAGCACAGCCCTGGTCTTCTCCCTGCTGCCTGCATCTTTTGTCATGAAACAGAGGGAACAAAACACCGAGAGGGAATAGACAGAAGCCCTAAGGCCATAGCCTCTGAGGTGACACTGCCAAGCCTTGGACCACAGAAACAGATGGACTTTACAGTTGCATTTATCCTTGGTTATTTTCCTATAAACCAACCCTGCCAGCAGCTGGTCAGTGCTTTCTGCAACTTCCACGGCACTTTGTGAAGCAAGACCTTAGACTGGCTTTGAAAAGCTACAAAAAATCTCTCTCTGTTTTGGAGCCAGACAGCGCATGTCCAGGAACTCACTGTCGGGCTCCGCATTGCAGTGCTTGGGAGGAAGCTGAGCTGCCTTTTCCCCAGGAGGGCCCTTGCACCCCACAGGCATCTTCTGGGTGGAAACTGGGCCTGCTGACAAGCAACAGCATTGTTTTGGGTTGGTCTTGAGCACCTGAAGTGAGGTGAGCCTAGCCCAAGTTCTCACTGGGCTCTGGGACAGGCCTCCAAAAGAAATGACAGGGAACATAAAATGCTACTATGCTTTCAAGAGTCGAAGCTGGCACTTTCTCCAGCCAGAGGTTCCTAAATGGCTTTGAAAACCTTGCTCTGAATGTTTTCTCTGGGACCATTTCATTAAATGTAAGGGTTTAAAATGGTTTTTATAAAAATTGCTGAGGCTCTGAAAGCAATACCTTGGGCACATGCAAGTGGAGCATTCAGAAAACAGCCACTAAAGGTGACACCAAATGGAATCAATTGTGTACTTCAGAGCAGGCTTAGCGCACCTGGGCTCAGCAACTTCCACTCCTAAGTATATTTAGCCACGAGCCCCTCCCAAGGCCCCGTGAATGAGGAACAAGAGGTCTGGGGGTGCTCCCTCCCACACAGCCCCCTCAGCACTGGGTTACCGTGCTGTATCTTTTTCTTTTTTTTTTTTGTATGCAGCAACCCAATATAAAATCCATTTAGAAACTGGGCTTGCTTGCTGCTATTAAAGAATCCATCAGTGAATTTCATTTTTTATTGGTTCAGTTACAAAACTCACAGCAGTGGTGTTCTGTTTGTTTTTCCAGAGCACCAATAAAAATCTTTTTGATTAAAAAAAATTGAGAGAGGGAAAGAGAAAGAATGAAAAGAGAAAGAAATTAAAAGCTGACCTGGTATAACCCATGTGAGCACCGAACCTCAGCGGTGTTATATAAAAAGAACAGAGAGGCAGCAAAGCCAATTGCTGAGCAAATGCTTGACTGTGGCTGCAACCAGCAATGATCGAAACTTGTTTATGACAGCATAAAAATAAGCACGATCAAGCTCTGCTATATTAAACCAGGTTCAGTTGTAGATCGATCACTGAAGGAGAAGTATGGCAGATGTAGAGCCCCAGGAAGTAAACACAAAACTCTTTCCCCACTTCTTCATGGTTCCACTCTTGCCATACACAACCAATACAGTTGGTTCCAGGTACTCTGGATGATACACAGCCATACTGCTCCACAGCTGTCAAACAGCCTACAAGTCTTTTTACAGACTTCCCCCCATCCCACACTTCATACAAGCATCTCAGAATTTGCTGCCTTTGTGACTTGCAGCGCCATCTGGCCTACACCCAGTCTTGAAAACAAGAAGAAAATTGTTAGCAACAGATACTGTAAAGGCAAATATCCCAAAGACGATAGCCACATTGCATCAGGTGCTATACAGAAAAACTGTGGATACATCCTAAGTCAGGGTCACCGCTTCCTGCAGGAATACACACAGCAAAATGACAGACCAGTTGCATTGTGGTTAGGACCTCGGTTTCTGAAATGATGCCTATAAAAATTAAGTCTAAGAAGCTTAATTTTCATTTATTTGGACAGATTGCAATTCTATACAACTCAGAATATATTGTAATTGTATTATTATGATGGAGCTGTAACAGGAAATCAATTTGTTTTCCCTTCAGAGTGAAAACAAACATTAATGCATATCGTTGATACTACAACTCTAGGAAATTAGGAGAGCTGCTTTTTTTTCAAAAAAAGAAATACGTGAAGTCTGCTCTTTTAAAATTATTTCTTAGAATATAATTTTGAGTAAATGTACTTTTAAATGAAAAAATGCTTAAAAACACATTTTTCCCATCTGTTAGGAATGCTAACTTTCAAAATATCAGCTAAGAGGTTTTTTTTTTTTTACAATTCAGTTTACTAGATGAAAAATGCAAGTGGGGTAAAAACATGAAGTTATCACATTTCATTTGTTTTTAATTTTTTTTGTCAGCCCTAGAAAAGTAAGCAAATTCTATTGTAGTCATAGTTGTCAGATATTTTACCCATTACACATTATGAGATGTTAATAAGCTGCTCAACTTTAGTGATCATTAAGAGTTGTTGAGTGTTGGCTGGCCCGTGACAGCACAGGTGCTGATGTGAAGGCATGGCTTTCGGTATGAATTCCACAGACATTCATATAAACCAGAAACATCCTCACGGGCAAGAAACAGGGGAACAAAGTTTGGCTAACTAAAACAGCTGTTCAAAACTGGAATTAATATTTGCAAACACAGTCAACTTTGGCTGTCTTTAGAGATGATCTTTAGAGGACCATGAATCCTGCTAAGACTCAGGTGGCAAATGTGTCGTTAAACCTCTCAGACACTTTCAGACATCTTTGCTCTAGAGCTTGTCTAACTTCAAGAAGAAATTAAGGCCAGCTGTCTTTGAATATATACTTATCAATGTCTGTGTGGGTAGATACTGATAGTGCCTTTACTAGGTCCAGCTTAATCCACTTGGGAAACAAGCCATTAAATAATCTCCAGGAGACAGCTGAGCAGGAGCATCCACTCTGGGTATTACTGCGCTTTGCAGTCACACTCCAGCTTACTCTCTGTCTATGCAAGTGCTTGGACTTCAGATAAGGAGGTGTTAACTGAGTGGGAAGTTTGTCACAGTCAAAATCTCCTAATGCCTGGGAAAAGACACCATGCATAGAAGCAGGAGCCCCTGTTCTTTTTCTGTCTTCTTGTGGGTGGGAAACAAATAGCCTGAGCAAATAACACGCAGAGAGAAATCTTTGGGGATTAAAACATGATATGCTGTATTTCAAGCAGGGATTTAGATAGGCCTCATGAAAGAAGGAATGTCTCCCTCACAGCCTCTAGATTATCCTGGTGCTTTTCTTGCTTTCTTCTTTCACCAGGACTTCTCTCCAAATGAAAGCTCATTTGCCACTGGGATGCACGTACAGAAAACAGCGAAATCAAACTACTATTTTTGCAGAGGCCTTTTTTTTTCCACCTTGTCGGCAGAACAGATCTTACACGGACACAAGAAAACTATTATGCTAAGTCTGTTCCCAGAACAGGAAAAGTCCTCTCCCATCCTCATTAACATTGTAAAAAGTATTTCAGGCTTGCAAGTGCTATAGGAAAGGTTTGACAGACATGGCTGTTGACCCAAAATATTAGCAGGGATAGGAAAACAACTGGCTGAAGCTTTCTGAACATCAGCATGACTGCCAAAGAAAGCATCAGCACCCGTTACTTCATGAACCAACATGTGATTTGCAGAAACACTTACACGGCTTAAAAAGTCTAAATCCCACTTTCAGAAAGGGCTTAGTCACCACAAAGTGATTTGAGCATCTCAGTACATTTGAGATTGACTACTGAAAGTGCAACCTTCAGTGGAAATGAACAGTTGATCATAAATTTCAAAGTGGGAGATTCCTACTACACAGGCTGTTGGCGGAGATCAAAGCCCTTGTGAAATACATTTCCTCCAGCACAACCTCTATACCTGCACTGAAGCCAAAAAAGAGCTACAACAGCAGTATCTTATGTCTGCTAAGAAAGGCTGAGGCGGTACACATGGAGATATCTATCTGGCAGCAACATCAGAGACAGCGCTGGTGGGACAGAGCTACACTTCTAGGAAGCGGGCAACTTCCCACATGTGTATGAAGTCACAAAAACACAAGCTTCTCACACATAGAAACACAAAAGATCTTCTAAGACTGAGTTTGTGTGCAAAATTCTTAAAAACAACAGAAAAGGACATTTACATAATACAGAAACATTTTTGATTCAGTCAAACAGAGAAGAAGCTTCAGTCCACATTGGCTGGATAGGATTGCAGTTTTCTTGCATTTTGTTAGAGCCGTGCAACAAGGATGTACTGTATCAGGCCTAGTCTAGGAGACTGTTTATTTAACATGGAATCTGCACGTGTTTGAAACCATCTTCTCACTTTTTGCCATCATAATCACCAGAGATTAACAACCAAAACCATCTGCAGTGAATGGGTAAAGCTGCTACGTCAACATTTGATCAAAGGCACAACAGGACTGGTACCCTGGCAGAGCTTACAATAAAAGTCACTGTAAGAAGTAATGAACTGCAGAGAAATTCATGTCCTTACCATACAGGATCTGGTGTATTAGTCTGGCACATGCGTAGGTAGAAAAACTGATCTGGAAATTTGACCTAAGGATTCTGGAAGGCAGAATAGAGAGGGACAATCACCTCCCTCGCCTTGCTGGCCACCCTTCTTTTGATGTAGCCAGTCCAAGATAGTTGTGGTTTTCTGGGCCACAAGTACACACTGCTGGCTCATGTCCAGCTTTTCATCCACTGGGACACCCTCAAGTCCTTCTCCGCAGGGCTGCTCTCAATGAGTTCTTCTCCCAGTCTGTACACATCTGGGATCGCCCCAGTCACATGCAACACCCTGCACTTGGCCTTGTTGAAACTTATTAGGTTCTTGTGGGCCCACTTTTCGAACACATCCAGGTCCCTTTGGATAGCATCCCTTCCTTCTATTATGTCAGCTGCACCATTCAGCAAACCTGCAGAGGATGCTCTCGATCCCACTGTCTATGTCATTAGTAAAGATGTTGAAGAGCACAGATTCCAAGAGAGACCCCTGAAGGACACCACTCATCACCTGGATGTAGATCAGTTGACCACAACCTTCTGGCTGTGACCATCCAACCAATTCCTTAACCACTGAACAGTCAACCTTCAAATGCATATCTTTCTAATCTTGTGATAAATTAAGTCATAATAATCACATATCAAGCTTCAGGCTAAACATTTTGCCATTTAGAAGCCTTAGATCAGCATCTGAAGTGGTACTATTTGTGTTTAATGGGCATGCAGTAAAGTGCTGTTTGATCAGCTATTGCAAACCCAACATGAGTGTTTCAAAATACACTGAAAGTTCAAGAATTCTCTCTATGAAAATTTCCATTTTATTAACTACTAAAAAATAAAAGAACACCACCAAAAACTCTCCACAGAAAAATACCTTAAAGTAAAATATTTCATTTTGAATCAGTTCAGTGTGAATGGAACACCTCCCACAAAGAAAAATTTATGATGATATATTACCTGATATAAATTGAAGTTCCAAATAGTAAAACCTCATCATTTTTAGTGAGTTAGGCTCTTTGCTAGGACTACCCAAGATAAAATACAGAAATCCTCCTACCTCAGTCTATTTGGAAGATGTCTGGAAGCACATGACTCTCGCCTTATGACAGCCTTGTGTTATCACTCACATCTGAACAAGCCTCTGCAGAAACAAGAAGAAACAAAACTGAAGAGACCATAATGAAACCCTTTAAAAAGTAACGGAAAGACTGTGTGACAACCAGAATAGCTGGAGGCTTTTTTTTTTTTTTAATCTTGCAATATAAATGAGGCATCTGAAAATTAGCTAAGGTCATATTGAAGGTCTTCCCAAGGAGAGTTATGGCACAATTAGGGAAATGATGCATATGATTTGCTAAGCATCACCATCATGGCTTCCAAAACCATGGAAAAGTACTATTCCAAAACGTCAAAGCATTGTTTTCATCTATAATGCCAGCTGAGCAGGCCAGTGAATTCATTCCTGATTACCAATAAACTTTTACTTAGTTTTCCACTGTGAGATTAGATCATGCAGGAAAAGTTCAAATAGTACCGTAAAAAGAGATGAATTCACAGATGATTTTCATTGGTCATTGGAAAAAAAATAAAAAAATCTGTCAAACTACTGAAAATGAATTAACTTCGGATACTTGAATACATAAACATTTCTGCAAAAACGCTCCAGGACGAAAAAATTTATTTACCGTGCCCTCCAGGGAAATGTACCTCATCAATCCCTTGTCACTAAATCACTTGCTAACAGTTATGGTGTGAGGTAAACTGCTGTTTAGCCCTGATGAGTTTGAAGACCTTGATGCCTAATGAATTCTCCTATTCATACTGGAGGTTACATCTGTACTAGGCTCTTTTAACAACCCGGTGCTGAAAAGATCTGATGTAATTTTATTATTTACTAAACAGGCGTCAGTAATCATACCCAACGATGTTAGGTGGCTTGATGGGAATTTGCTTTAAGATGACTATCAGAGACGGAGCTCCATAATTGTAAAAAGGCTCTCCTCTAGGTAGCAAGAGCCTCAGCGCACATTCACCTTGCTGACTGAGCAAGGGCTAGTTAGCGTCATCATGAGCAAGAGCAATTACTGAGGGTAGTTCATAATGACAGAGTTAATTCTGAAAACCTCATTAACTAAGTTAATATCTGCTGAGATCTTGGGGTTTGCTTCACAGAGGACCCTTTGCTCATGCAACTGAGCAGCCCAGCAAGCACATAACCCTGGGTCCTTGCCTCCACCAAAACACACCCGTGGCTATCCTTCGATGTACTCAGCAGAGCCACACCCTTTCAATAGAGCAAATGGGCACATCTCATTCACGCTGGTTACAGAGGGTGAGAGTCTAAAGGTTTTTTCTTTTTTTAACATTAGGAGATAATGAAAGGGCTGTCAGCGCTGCAATGCTTCGCTGCCATAAACTAGCCTGTAGGCTCCCGGATTGTTTCTTCTTGAGTAACCCCATGGCCACCCCTTCTGGGCAGGAGAAATCCAAGCACAGGGCTGGAATTTAAATTGCTTTATGTTCAGTAACGTGTGCAGCATTGATGTGCTGTGGGTTCGCAAAAGATTTTGGCTTTGCATCACCATTCCCTTGGCAGGAGAGAAATTTGTGGCAAAAGCAGAAACACCGTCTTCTGGATGACTTATGCTTGGGCCAGTTGCAAGATGAGACTCCCCAGCTTGTAGAACTTATTTACCTCCTAACATAAAATTTATCCAGGGCATTAAATATTTGTACCAGATTTGCTCTTAAGACAGAAAAATGTCTGTTTTAGCTAATTGAAACTTTTCACAGAAAATGTGAAAAAAATAGTTCGACAACAGAAGGAAGATTTTGGCTGAAAAACTTCCTTGTTTCAGTCTCACACTGAAAACTTTCCAGATTAGACTAAAAATGTTTAGTCTTTAATGACAATGTTAAATTTTCCATGGAAAAAAGAAATGTTTCCCAGATATGTTAATAAGCTACAAGCTCTATTCCTCATTGCTGGAAATGTACTTGTTAGACTATATAGTTTTAGGCACTAATTTTGCATTCACATGCCTAAAGTTTTAACAGGAGATTGCTTGTTTTTAGAGCTGTAAAACAGCATCAAAACTCTATACATGCTTTCATTGCAGATACACAGTCATCCTAATTTGTTCAGCTTAACATGTAAATTAAAGGCAATGTAAAGTGGCATTTGAATTCACGGCAAACTTGCTACCAGTTACTAGATCTGCAAGTGGACAGTCTACCTCGACACACCTAGATGTCAGTAGGTTGCTCTAACACATTTTCCAAAATGCATTATATTAAATCAGATGCTTCTTCAGATCTGAAGCCTGGAAGTTTGTCTACTTATTCCAGCTACATCTGTTGCATCTAATAAGACACATTACCAAGTTCTTGTCTTGTTTACATCTCACAAAGGCAGTCTTAGTGTAGAAAATGAACACTGACTCAATTGATTTGAATGGGCTTTGTCAAACTAGGATCCTAACAGTTTTTTTTTTTGCATCCAGCAATACATGATACCAGTAAATTTGAGTATTTTTGTTAGCTTAAATAGGAAATTTTCTACTCCATAAGAACTAGTTGAACTAGTTTTCCAGCTCCACGACTGTGTGTTTAAATTTTCCTTCCCTTTCAATTTTGTTACTAGGTAGTTAGTTCTTCCTTCCTTAATGGCTATTTAATAAGACCCAGCTGATGCTCAATGAAGTGACCAAGCAGCACCTGAAAGAGATGGGATGTAACATTCATATAAAGCGCCTGAGTATAATCATTGTTTTAAAAGGATAACCAAATGAATTCATAATGATGGGACACTCATTTCAAAGTGTTTCCATAGCTGTTACACATCAGGAAAAATAGGGAAGTTACCTCATTTTCTCCAATCCTAAATAACCTTATAAACTCACCAAAGAAATTAATTAGCCAATATTTCTTGAAAATTCATAACAAAGTTTCCATTTTTCCGTCAGATAATTCCTTAGTGCATTCTGGTTTTTAACTTCCTTCAAGTCTGGATCATTTTGATGTGTGAACAGACATTTTGTGTTTCCATGGGTTATTTCCACAGGTTCAAATATCTTATGTAATTGACATTTTCCTGCTTACAAAAGCTGTCAAACTTAAAAGTAGCAGCTGATTGATAAAACATGGGTTTTGTCTGCAACTTAACTTCATTGTTGGGGCTTATTGCTCAAGCTCTGAATAACTCCTCTCTTCAAAGTGACATACATTCAACTTTTTTTTTTTAAGCATCTATGCTTTAAAGTTTAAACAGCAGCAGTTGCTTTTTCTTTTTTCCTACAGGTAGATCTCAACAGTTTGCTTCTCTTTATGATTGCTTTTTAAATAAGGACTGCAACTTGACTTGAAAGACTTCCAAACTCAGAATAATACTGATTCAGAAACATTTACTCTTTCTAAACATGACAATTAAAGAAAAAAAGAGCACTGACATCTATGGCACCTACAGAGGACTACAGCCAATGCAAACGATGCAGATAGTTTTCAATAGTAACAAGAAAAGCAACAGTTATGAAAAGACCATCTCTTCTAGCTATGACAAATGCACAGCAGTGTGATCCAGAGCCTAGCTGGGTTTTTTCTGTTGGCTTGCTGGGCTTTGGGTCTTGCTCTTGGATGAGGACATGAGCAAGTTGGTATAACTGAAATGGACACAGTGATAGCGCAGAAGACTGCATGGAGATGGCTACTGCCTTTGTCTCTGTGCAAACCATCACCAATACAGTGCTTCATGATAGAAAACCGTCTGTTTTTCCACCTGAACGTCACTGATTTACGTTGCAAACTCTTATCAGTGTCTTAACAGCACCTCACTTTTACTGTTCTTTGTGCCCAGATAGCCACGATGGGGGGTCACACAACCCTTTCACTGCCCATGAACTTCTCAGCATTTCAGCAGCGCTGCATCTCTATTTCCTTCACATAGGGCAAAAAACCAGGAGGCAGAAGGCAGGTGACATCTGGTTCAATAAAAGTGCTGACTGCAACAGCTGCAAAGGCTCTGCTTTGCCCCCCGCAGGGCTCTCCCATGGTCATGGTCCCCAACAGTCTTTCCTCCTTCCTGAGCTTGCTCTGCTCAGAGATGTCTCAAAGCCACCCTGTCTTAGCCTGTCTGGGCTTTAATTCTGCACCACTGTAGGCAGCACAGTCTCAGAATCAAATTCAACTGTCCTGAGTAGGGCTGGATTGAAGCAAGCGCCAATTTTTTTTTTTTTTTTGGAGTCAAGGCCCAGATACAGCAGTTTCACATGCCTTTGGCAGAAAAACGTTATTGCTTTCTGAAGCAGTTGTTTTTTCAATGACATGACTTCCTGCAGGGGCGTTTTAATTATTGTTGGTGTATCACCTCACTTAGTTATGTATTGCTTTGAAGTTTTTCTTTATATCTGATAGTAAGAGGATAGAAAATAAACACAACTGTGTTTATTCGCTTCCCCTTGCCCTGCATAGGCTTGGTGTAGCTTTTTTCTATGGATTACACAAGCACAGGGCAGATGGAAAAGGAGGTCCAAAGGCAAAATGCATGTACTGACACCTTTATGCCAGCAAGTGCTTTCTCTTAAGCTGCCCATATTAACAGTCAAATGGAAGTCACACACACAAACTCCAAAATGCCAGGTCAAACCCTGAAGATAGAAAATTGCACAACGCTAAGGGGGTGCACAAATGTGTTAAAAGACCATTCCCAGGTGAAAAAAATAAAATCACAGATTTTAACCAGATACATTGCAGTAAGAGCTGCTGCACTGCAGCAAGATTTGCAAGCATTTGCATGTAACTGCACAAAGTGATATCCCAGCCACCTGCAAAACAGACACAAGGAAAGCTTCCCTGTTGTACTGTCAAGGTAGGATGGAAAGGCTCGATGCTAGCCAGATGGCAGCAGAGTATGTACAACCCACAGCGAGCTGCTGAAATCCCAGCCCAAGTCTCCTGTTACTTCAATGCTTCTAATGTATGTAGGTATCATGGGCTGGGTGATGACACCTCACTGCACTCAACTTGGAGTCTTCACTTTGAAGATGATTCACCTCCTCCCCATCCAGGTAACAACTAAGTCTCTCAGATTTCATTCACTTCTTCTTAAGTTAAACACCAGAAAGTTATTTTCCCATACAATAACAGCAACAAAGCAACTCAAAAAAAAGCTGGTTCCTGAAAGGCAGCTTGCCAGCAGCCAGATAAAACATTTAAAACCACTGACTGCAGAGTACATGCACTACGAAACTGAACTGGGCCACTCATTCTGGGGGAACCCTCTCTTGTCTTGTAAGAATTTGAATAATTTTTATATTCAGATGGGAGTTTCTGGGATCACTAAACTTCTTCCCTTCCTACCAAAGGCAGCAAGAGAAGGTACCATGAGAACAGCTTTTAGCAGAAGTTATTATTAATGGTTTCTTCATTAACAAGGCAATTTCAGTCCCATTCTACCTCTCCCATTGAGGATGGGAGTTCTCATCTTTCAAAAGCAATCTGAGCAAGCATATGAGGATTTCACCATTTGTGGCTTGGGAAAGTAGAGATGAAAGACTTGTAAGACCTTTTGCTTGGATTTGTTTTCTGCTCTGTGATGATTATGACATTACTCACCACATGTGCCACCCTCCCAACCCAGGAGACCGTGCTGGGGAGACCCAGTGGACAATATAACTCATTTCTTACTTTTGGCCTTGCAGTTTCCATCTGGTTTTTGCCACCATGCTGAGGTCCCAACCAGAGAGTTGTGAAGCTGAGTAACTACAGCACTATTTACATTGGGAACATCTCAAAGAAAGGTCACAATCCTGCTTCAGGGCTACATGGAGCCATAAAGCCTTGTGCTTCTACAACAAACTGTTTTTAAAGGCCTTATTTTTTTGCACTGAACATTGTGCCACCCTGAAGAAGTGCCTGAAAATGGAAGATGCATCCACAGTGCCTCTTGTGAGAGCTCCATGACTGCACTCACTGCTCATGGGAAGCAAAAAATCAAAATACACAGAAAGAAACCCTTCAGCCAGCTTTCCACTCCCACTTCCAACCCTGTACACCTGGTGTTTAACATATACAAAGGGTGAGACTTTTCCCATAACCTGAAAAATGTGGAGTACAGCAGCAAAACTGAGCAGAATATGAACCTGGCAGATCCTTCGCTTTCAGGTCTTTCTGCCTCCTTTGGTGAGACTTGTTTTCAAACGCAAAGCCTTTCTGCCAGCCCCAGTGAATAAACCTCATTTAATAAAAGGACAGAAGTCAACACTCTGCTTATACGCCACAGTCACACAGTCTGCCCACACTCGTGGCCACAGCATCAAATAACGTTCTGAAATTCTATTGCTTCAGACCCACAACAATCTTTGAACCTACACAGATGTCCAGAGATGAAAGAGGAAGCAAAGCTGCTGAGTTCCCTTCCTGCCATGACAGAAGAGTACACGCCAGTCAACTACTTCCTATAGTCAGCCCCACCCTCTGAAATTCTGAGAAAAAAGGGAAAAAAACTCGCTAATGAGAATCGCAGCTCTGTTCACTCCACAGTAGTTAAGGTTGTATTCATTATAAATCCCTTTTTCAAGGTTTCTGTCATTCAGCCATGAAAATCATTCTAGGTTGAAATTTAGCATCCAAGCCTTCTGCCCAAGGACAATATTTTTGACAGAATTTGGAAACAATTGGTTTGGCAAAGTGCATCTGAAGTTTTAAGGAGCGCAAAAAAGAATGGTGGCTAGTGGTGTCAGATGCTATTATTTTATGCTCTTATAACTTAAAAGCAACTAATTTAGTTTCTGTGGTTGTTATTACTCCATAATTTCCTCTGAAATATTTGGCCCATTCCTAATAACAAACTCCTGTAAATTGCTAGCACTGCTCTAAACAGAAATATAATAGCATTCCTGGGCCAAATCTTCAGCTGCTATAAATTAGCTTAGTGTCATTGCTGCCCACATTCAGCAGCTGAGGTGTTGGCTCCAGGTGTTCAGCAAAACTCATTTTGGGGTAAGCATATTTCTGGCTGGCTCCATTAGTCCTTTGCTGGGCAGTTCCCAGGAATTTAGAAAGCAGATGGTTAGGTAATGTCTTCAGGATCTGACAGAAGCAGTCCTGCTCTCATCAAAGCCTGTTGCTAAACATCACTTGACTTCATGCACTGAAGTCAACACCTCCACCTAGAACATGCAAAGTTTTCTTGGGAAGCACTGTCGCACCAGGAAGTTAGGCTGGCTGCATCCAAACCCAAATGTAAGTCAGGCTCCCTCACTGCAATGAATCACACACACATTGAGCTTCTCTTGTTTTATCCTTGGAGCAGCTGCTACCAGAGAAGCTGCTGTTTAATTCAACCTGGTTGTATTTCATACAAGACCATATATTCTGGAGTACACTGCATCAATAATTGAGCTATGTTAATGGTAACAAGTTGGTTCTTTTGTGCTGTGGGGAAGTCCAATGCTTGCTTCTGTTTGAACTCATGCAGCAGTTTTCTGAGGGGAATCTTGAATGTTATAGGTGAGGATTTGGGTGTTTTCAGAAAGGCTGATCACAACAACTCCTTTCCCCCCTCTTCTTGCATTCACAGAAATGATATTTTTCTTATGGAAAACTGGAATTTGGGTAACTGAGTACCAGTTCTGAATAACTGACCAGTTACTCTCCCATTTGAGCTGATTTGCAGAGTGAAACCCACACTCATTGTACCATATCAATACAGTGTTTCAAATCAGCACTTGTGCCTACTGCAAGCCTTCTGCAGATCGAACTAGAAGTCACTGTGAAACAACAATGCAGCCAGAGATAGGCAGATTCTCTCTCACATCAATGAGAGCTAATATGTGATCCCACATCTATTAGTTGTTCTGTGGCCGTAATGGCGTCCTAGGTCTAAAATGCTAAGAGTTTATGAATCAGCTTCCCCCTTAAAGATGCTTATCCAGAAAGAAAAAAACCAAGGAGGCTCCAACCAATGACAGCAATGAAATGGCAATTTTTCTCCTGATCTTTGAAGCAAAAGTGCAGGGCAATTAGGCAGGACAGGGATGACTCCCACACAGCCCTGGCAATCTGCATTTCTGACTACAGAAGGAAGAAAGCTGCAGATGCTGGTACTCTTCAGAATTAGTGACAGCCATCCTTACTTGCAAGAAGCAGCAAGGTAACACAGATGCAGCAGGAGAAAAACTCCGTGTGACAGAAGGGACTTGCAAAGGACCAGTGCCTATCACCAGGGACAAACCTACTCACCTGATAAAGGTAGTAAATCACAGAGTTCCAGGTGTGAAGTTCTCTTTACAAGTTTTTGGAAAGACCATGGACTGTTTCTGTTGGGCAGGGGAGAAATGCATCCATCTCTCCTTGCAACAGGTTAAGCAGGTCTTACCCCCAAGATAAGCTTCTTGCACTGAAATGTCAACAACTGACCTATACTACTTATAATGCACAGCAGAAGTGGCCTCTGCTATTCAAGTTTCAGTGGGCAGCTTTGGAAAAAAAACAGACCCTTTCTCATAAAAAGGCTATATGTTACTTCATCAGCCTATGAGATTTTCTCCCTGTGCTACTCATCCTCCCAGATGTTAACAAAAAATCCACTTATTTTTTAAAATGAATTTTAAAGTACTGTAGAAAGAAATCCCTTCCTACAAACAGGTTAATATCTCATTGATAAAAATAGTACCTTTCTGCTTTGACACGGCATCTATATCTTCACAGAATCACAGAACTGCAGGGGTTGGATGGGACCTCTAGAGATCATCGAGTCCAACCCCCCTGCAAAGCAGGCTCCCTGCACCAGGCTGCACAGGTATTCTGTTCCTGTCACAGTGGCTTTTAAGTAGCATTTCAGCTCATAGCTACAGAAAGCTCCCCCCAGCCACCATTTCACAACTGTGCACAACTTCCTTCTAATCCCTGTAACAACAGCAGGCCCCTAAAAACACCGGGGTGGGGGGAAGCTCAATCAATCCATTACTTTCAGAATAACTGGGCTTACTTAGCTTGGAGAAGAGAAGGCTCTGGGGGGACCTCATTGTGTTCTTCCAATACTTGAAGGGAGCATATAAACAGGAGGGAGTACGACTGTTTACATGAATGGATAGTGATAGGACAAGAGGGAATGGTTTTAAACTAAGACAGGGGAGGTTTAGGTTAGGTATTAGGAGGAAGTTTTTCCACACAGAGGGTGGTGATGCACTGGAACAGGTTGCCTAGGGAGGTTGTGGATGCCCCATCCCTGGAGGCATTCAAGGCCAGGCTGGATGTGGCTCTGGGCAGCCTGGTCTAGTGGTTGGCAACCCTGCACTCAGCACGGGGGTTGAAACTAAATGATCATTATGGTCCTTTTCAACCCAGGCCATTCTATGATTCCTAATTTCCCTCTGCAATACCATCACATTTAATCACAAAAGTCAGGGTAAGGTTTTACTTGGCATCTGTGTCTATTGTGGTGTAGAGAATAGAAATTTTGGGCCTCCAACAGCTGTGGAGAAGGGCCTTGAATAATTACATCATTTATCAGCAGTGCTTCCAGAAAAAAAAAGGAAACATTCCACAAAAAGATAATTTACTTGTCTTAATAATGTAAGCAGAAATTAAAGTGGAGAAATCCCTTCTGGCAATATCTTTGACAGTTACCTTCATTTTCATCACTGCTGACTGCACATATCTACTTTGAAAATGAATACTGTTTCCACTTCAAAAGGAAAAAGGTACACAGGAAAGGAGTGTGAGAAGGACACTACAATGTAGAAATTCATTGACTACAATATTTTTTGGGAAGTTTACCTGCTCAGAAGTTCCGATTTTCTACCTTTGAGAGTATTAGGGAAGTGTTTAGAGCTCATTCACAAGGAGAACATGCCAGGGTTTTGGCTCAACCCCACCAAACTTTTAACTAAATGTGCATTTAGGCAAAGAGGTGTGATAGGTTCAAAGATGCACAGCATGTATATTTGTAACTTCTTCCTAGTCAGAATAATTGGAATAATTCAGGAAAAAACTACTGAGAAAGCAAGTCTTACTTCCCATGTTACATTTACTGCTGCCATTAATGTCAGGTTCTAGGTTCCTCTGCTACAATTAGACCTCTTCTGTGCTTGGCCCTTTATAAAATCAGAAAAGTCCTAGTCTCAAACACTCTACTGTGGGTACAACTGAACAGCACCAGATCTGGGAGGTCCTGCCTTGCACTAGGATAAACAAAGGCCAGGGAGGCCAACAGCTCAGGGCTGAGCAAGTAGCCAGCCCATGTAACCTTCTAGGGAACACAACCTTTGATAATAGTCGAAAAACCGCACAGGAAGCCAATGACAGAAGTGGGAATCAAGCCCAGACCTCATTTTCCTAACTACAGCAAACTGTCCCACAGGAGGGAGATACACATGATGTTGAACAGTGCCACAGTCTTCACTGAGCACATGAGAGTTGCACCAATCCAGTCCTATTACAGTCTGGGAAAGCTGTGCATCTTCAGCCCAGCCAACCAAATGTGAATACCCCAAGCAGTTTCCAAGTTCACTGTGGTGATCTCAGGCTTTTCTGATGTGAACTAACTGTGGGTGAAAGTCATCTGACTGCTGGGTGGACAGCCTTGGTACCACCACCAGTGGTGGCAGGTAGCAATAAGATCCTATGGGTACATGCTATGGTTAAGAGTTGCCTGACTAAATAACTTCAGTGCAGAAATCAGTACTGAGCCAAACTTGATTATCTTGTCTAACAAAGACTTAATTACTGCAGAGAAAATGCCCAAAAGGGGTTGGGATAAAAGAGATTCTCGGTCAAGTGTAACTACATGCAGCACAAGTTACTCCTTAATTCTTGCAGAAATGACAACAAAGTAGATCCCAGTTGACACTAGCACTAATTACCGTTACTTATGCTCCTTCCATCAGAGCCTGGAACAATTGCAGAAGAGAATTATCTTACGGCTATCACAGAAACCAGCTGAGTAGCAATGATTTTCATGAAAATCGTAGTACCTATATGGTTTCAAATTAATAAACACATTGCCATTTCCAACATCATTTGAATTCAAGGATTACAAGCACAGTTTCTACCCATGTAAACTAACTTCTACATGAGCGCAATTCAAGAGGACAGAAAAATATCTGCAAGTTGTCTTCAAATTGAAATATCCTACTGTTCTTGCGAAAGGGTGGTTGGGGGTGGGAAATATGTCGCAGCCCAGTTAGATAAAAATACATAGCTTGCACAATAATTGTTATTCTAAAAAAAAAGTCAAGGCAGTTTTCATAGACCTGTGTACCCACTCAGTCATTTGGGGTAAGCTGATATAAACTTATTTACTGAAGCTATAATGAGGTATTTAGTTTTGCCAGAAGGATGCATTCAAAAATTACTGCTTAGACAACTAAAGGATGAGATTGGCTTACTGATAAATCTATCTTTTTTAAAAATTGCTGTATTTCGTTGGTCTGTACTGTGCCTGTTTCCAAATCTTCCTATGCAACCATGAGGGAAAGAAAGCCAACTATAAAAGCAGCAGACCTATTTATCAAGATACTCTGATAATTTCAGATGCTGAGCTTGGCTCCCTCTGGCATTACCAAGCTCTGAAACAACTTTCTGACAGTCGCTCTGCGGTGCTAGAGAGGGGGGCACATTTGTGGCCCCATTCCAGCAAGACCATACTACCTCAAACCCACACAGATGCAAATAGAAAGTGAGCTGCCCAGGGGAGAGTGAAGGCAGAGAGCAGTGTGACAAGGACATGGGGAACCTCACCCTGCACACAGCTATGAGGCAAGCAGGGAAGCTATACTTTCCTTATCTTTATTCCTCCCTCAAAGTGAGTTACAGAATATTGGAAGAGCAATGTGACACAACTACATTTCCTGGATTCACCTCTAACACCAGATATTAAGCCCAGAACACACCATATACTCTGTGGCCCAAAGAGCTGCTGGCAGAAGGTGGCTACTTCCAGAAGAGCAAGGCTGAGAGACTAGCTCAGTTCCCTGCACAGCCAGAGAACTGCAGTAATACAAACACTTGCCCCAGTCTAACTGGCTCCCCCAACTTGAGCAGCCTCACCAGCTGCCCAGCAAGCCCCCCTGCACCATTTCATTCCCCCTGCAGAGCAGTCAAAGTGAAACCCCACTGCCATCTCACACAAGCTTCAGCTCAGGAAGGGGCATCCAGCCCCAAGTATTTAAATGGGTGTACAATACCCCACACAGAGGCCCATTATATGAAATCAGTGAACCACTGGATGTTTTAAATCTCAAAATACAGGAGAGTTTTGATTGTGGTTTGAAAAGAAAACTGAAAGGAAACCTTTGGAAGGAGAGCAGATCTCACCTAGAGAGATCCCTGCGTGCGCTGGGATTAACACACAGCTCCCAATTCCTCCTGAATACAAACAGCTTTGTTACACTGCCTGTGACAGGCCTAAAAAGCTTTGATGTTTCAGTGCATGATTTCAAACTTCAGTAACTTCTCATGCTCCTGAAAATACAGAAGGCCAGTGTGAAACGACACATCTGACCTGGCTGCAAGAATTGTCTGACACTGTACCAGAGGGAGCAAAGTGAGAAAATGGCTAGTTTTCCATTGGTCCTACTCATTGGTGCTCAGCACTCTCTCCAGACAGCAACATGGCTTTACACTACCTGAAGAACCTCTCTCAGCTTGCTCCCATTCCCCCTCCACCCCCTGCCAATACTAGATTTGTAGCAAATCTCAGCTCTTAGTCTCCTTCCTTTTCCAAAAGGCCAGGATCCAGCTGAAAGATGGTCCAAGCTGGGCCAGTGGGAAACAAAGCAAGGAAAGAGTAAGCTGGCAGGGTAATCCCTTGGCAGTCTGTGCTCATCACCAGTCCACAGCACTGCTCAGCTTCCAACATGATTGCTGCCCTGGAGTCTGCCAATGCACCTTTTGCAAGGGCACATCAATGCCCAACCAGAGAATGCTGCAGCAGTAAGAAGACTCTGATGGACATCAGCTGACAAAGGGATAGCTTGTTTATACCCACTGCTGTGCAAATCCTCTTCTGATAGCTTCTCTATCTGCAACACAGAATACCACAAACTAAAAAGGACTAACTGTTCCCGGAAGAGCTGAGATTTCACTCTAGGTATTTACACTGTTCTTTGCCACAGATGAGGAATTATGATAAGAATTCAAGTGACTGTGTTAAAAAAAACAGGAGGCTTGCAAACTTAGGAGGTTCCTCAGGAAGGAGCTCAGGGGGAAAAAAGGTAGTTTTAAAGGTGTTTTGAAAGAAGGGATTGGGACTTTGGATCCAGGTTGTCTCTCCTCTGGCTGATAGTGTGACTGGATGGCTGTAGCTCTCATTTCTGTGAGAAAGAACTGAGAACATAAAGAACAGTGGTATAACAAATACTCCTATAATCACAAAAATCTCAAACCATTGAGACAAGGACATTTCACAGAATGAATTTCAAGCTGACTTTTGGTACAGGTTCTGGGAAAAATCCATCACAAACAACCCAGAAGAATCATGTTGGTGGGTTTTTTTAGCCACTAGATTGGGGGAATTGCCATGTTTTTAGATTGCCTGTGTGGGAAAAATGTAAGGACATCAAGTGTCCTCAGTCCCACAATTCCAAGGCAGCCTCACCATACGCACCCTGCGCTGCAGGGCATCAACGTCCTTGCTGTGATGTTCTCAGGGATCCCAGAAAGATCTGAGATCTGGCAGTTACCATGGATGATTTAGGAGACCCTGAAGGTCTGCTCCTTCCAAAAGGAAACACCACCACCACAAAAAGCAACCCAAATCTAAGGGTTCAAGCTGCTAGCAAAAAATTTCTTGCCAGAGTACATTCTGAAAATTCTCCTCTTTTTACCTTGGATCATAATGCAAAGTTACACAAATAACTAAATGAAAACTGGGCAGCATTTCAAGTAGGTCAGAGATGCCAAACTCCATCAGCTGCAGCCAGGCCTGGGAGGAGCCCCGGAGCTTTCCCACACCTCCTGGCTGATGTCCATGAGGACTGCGGGGAGCCATCTGCTCCACACGAAGGTGTGGGGCACGTACTGCTCTCCTCTACTCCCTCCCCAGAGCACAGAAGTAATTTTGTTCCCAAGGGCTTGTCTGATCTTTAGGAGGTGCTAATTTTAATATCACATTCCTCCCTTCATTCCTTCCTTCTCTTTCCAGGCCTTTGCTGTTCTTTTCACAGTGGAGATAGCATCAGCTCCACCAATCCCTTGTGGCAAGTACAGAGATAGCACGTGCTCCCCATCCTCTCTGCCTTTTGTGATGAGACATGTGGGTGATGCTTGGAACAATGCAATCTAGCTTTTGGTTTGAGCATCTGCGAGCAGCTCATACAAGAACCACAGTGCCTCTCAAGAAATGAGAAAGATTTTGACCTAGCATAGCTGCCTAACAGCCTTGACAAACTGTTTTCCCCCTTAAGCTGCATTCTGATTTTAAGAAGCTCTTGGCATCGCACAGGAACAAAACACCCAGCTCGAAATCAGACAGCTCACTTTGGACTTGAAGGAGGGCTGGGATTTCAAGCCTGGCCTTTCTGATCCAAGTGCTCTGCAGCAAACAGTAAAAAGCAAAGACTCCTATTTTTACTGCTTGTGCAAAGAAAGTTCTACTTTTCAGGATTTTGTGCATGTCCAAATGGATCAGATTTCTCTCTGGCTCTGTACTGATTCTTTCCACACTGCCATCACCCTTCCTCTCCCCAACCCCCTTTCTCCTTTTCACTAACATTGGCATTCCTTTGGAAGACATTTAATTGCATAATTCAATGACCTTCCCAACCAAGAGCCCTATTTGCAAGTGTCAGCCCCAACTTGGAGTTCAACCCTCAGTCAGAGGAGCAGTAAAGCTGGCAGGCTTAAGTACTACAGGAATGCTAACATAGCAGATCTGAGAGAGTTAATTTGGTCAGAATGCACTCTAGTAATGTTTATGTTTTAGATAAAGTGCCTACAATGTTGCAGCTTGCCCTTCTGACCCCATTTCCTCGTTAGTGCGCAGCTCAGAGAAAGTGATACTTAATTCCAAAACTTTGCTTTTATTAGCTCCCAGAGAGGGATAGGATTTCATCCCAGTCTTATCTCTGTTATAAACATCCTGTTACCATTCATATCACAGGGATATCTTTGGGAAAATGATTAAATACGTTCCACCAGACACAAACGGCATCCCCCGATCAGTTTTGCACAGTATGCAGTGACTTTGTGCTTGCACATGTTGTCAAACAGCATGAGCCTAATCACTGCTAAAGGGGTGGAAATTTTACATACAAGTGTGAAAACGTGGGGACTCTTCTACCACGAAGAACTATATGTGCATTTAAGAGATTGTGCCTAAGTGCTGTGTGCAGTCCTAGCATCACTCATAGTCAGAATTTCCACCAGGGATTTTTGAAAGACAGCTTAGCCATGAAGGTAGCCAGAAGGTCTAATTCTTCATTCTTCTTCATTTATGCTAACTCATTTTTTCAGCTGCTGCAAAGCAGCTCTGATTACTTAAGGTAGACACAAGCATGACCTAAGTGGTACTTCTGCAGCTTTGCACCAGTTTCAGCATCAAAAAAAGTCCAGGCACATTCTTGGAGCAGAATTTATAATATTCAATTCATATTTCTGGAACCATTTCAGCAAGCTATTCTGCAAAGTGTGGTGTGCTGAAGTACACAGACTCCTGGAGAACACCTCATGCTGCCAGGTTAGCATCTCGTATCACTGCTCTGTAGCAGCAGCTTTTGAGCCAGCATCTGGATCTGTGAACTCAGTCTCTCTACGAACCCTGTAGCTAAGAAAGCAAGTCCATTTAGGCTGTTCAGCAATAGTTGATATTTCTAGAAGTACCTATAGCCTGCACATTTCAAAGGATTCACAAAACAAAAAACATATAACCAAAAACCATACTCCTTGGGAACTGATGGTTCCCACAGATGCAAAGGGGAAAAACAAATGAGCTTGGCGCAGGACAAGCTTATATCCTGAGAATCACTTTCTATGGCTGAACCAAACGCTGACGCACCAACTAATTGCAACATCTTGAGAAATCCTTTTCTAGTTCTGCCTTACGGCACTATGTAAGGACATCCTTTGGTTTCTTTATTATGAGCAACCTTGGCCAGGATCGTAACAATCTTCATGTCCAAACTTAAAAACTCTTGAATTCAGTCATTTTGCAATCTAATTTCAGTGTCACAAAGGGCAAGTAGGCAATCAGTTCTCCAGAACTTTCCATCACGGCTGGGTGGAAAACGATGTATGCTTTTGATCTACAAAATGGGTATCTTACTTGAGTAAACCCCTGGATTTCTAAAGTTGCTCAGCCCACAGCAGGACTCCTCAATTTGGAGCTACAGCTCAGCTCCACATTCCTGGGCATGTACCTGCAAATACTTCCATGTGGCACATACCACTTGGAACTGGGGCTCAACCCAGGTCCCTATCAAAATGCATTCAAACTCTAAAAGTTTAAACCTGGGTCTAAATGTCTTAGATAGTCTGAACCTGTCAGATGGATCCCTGTATTAACAGATACATGGAATTCAGGGCAAAAAAGCAAAAACTGTTTCCAGTCCAACAGCAAGAGTATCACTAGTTGGAAGCCACAACTGTTTCATGTGGAAGTTAAAAGTGTGTAAATACATATCGACCCACTCATCCTCTTTTGGGAATACTTTTCTAGTGAGTTACTGATGATAACAAAAAAAAAACAAAGCCAAAAAAACACACAAAAAACCATTTTCTGCCATGTTCTGTAACCAGCTTCTGACTCCTTTCCATTTGGAGCTTTGACTTAAAGCAATAATTTTGGGAGTTTTGTTTTTGTTAGCCTCCTAAAGTGAAAATTTTAAATGCAAACTGAATTTCATGCATAAAGTTAAATGCAGGGTTTTTTTTTTGTTCCTGTCCCATCAAGGATTGAAAGATTAAAAACCATTTCAGATACTTCCCCTCATATTCACTGGCAGCTTTTATACATCAAGTAGCTTTCCAATTTAATCTTTTGATTTTAATAGCCTTTGTATCTAAATTAAATGATATATCCTCCAGGGGACAAAGAGGAAGAATGGCCCCGCTGTTCTCCAGCCATTTCAGCTTTTCCTTCTCTCCACTAAAGCAGGAATGGGATGTGGCATGCACTAGAAAATGACCAGGGAAAGGCTTGACTTCATGCAGACCTGGAAACATCATCCCAGCAGCAATGCCGGCCCTGGCTCAGGGATGCTGGAGCACTGCGGGGCTGTGATAGCATCAGCTGACACAGGGGCTGTCCCACAGCATGATATAGCAATATAACCATGGCCTACTGTTTTCTGGAACACCTGGAAAGGGTCACACACAAGCAGTCAAACAAGCCATTCGATTATTTGTCCTTGAGCAACTCCTTCTGAAGCACATCTCCATTAGAGAAAGTGCCCCAAACAGCAACACAAAACCATGCCCTTTGGGATCATCTTCCTCGGCTCCAGCCTCCTATGGAGGAGAGGAGGTAGCAACGTGGGTTCAGAAAGGAGATGAGCACTTGGGAGGGGCGCAGAGAGTACACTTATCTTCCCAACAGCCACTCCTCCCTTCCACAAATGGGGTTAAGCTCCTCCAGCAAACTCTGTTCATTCCCCTGCTTGGCACGCAGCCAGAAGCTTTTGCCTTCCAGTCATGTGAACTTTTCAATTTGTGATTTCTACAAGCTGAGCTTACATGAAACTGTTTCCTGAAATGAACTGTTTTCATTCTCCCTCCATCCCTCTCTCTACCTCACCATTTCTGCTAGAGCAAAACCAAGCCTGCTTATCGATCAACCAACAATAAACAAACGCTCTAGAAGCCTGAGGAATCCTTTAAAAACCTACATGACATAGTCTCCTATCAGATTTGCTTAGTTTAACTACACTTCCCTCAAACATTACATCCCTTAATGTGTATTTAAACAAGTCTTGGCCTCTTGGGTACATTTTCTAATGACCTTTGTTTTAACCCTGTGTAAATGAAATGCTCTGAGTCATGAGTTTTGCTGGAGTGGGAACTAGATCATCAATTCCAATAAAAAAGCAACACATCAGAACTAAAAAGGAACCTGTTTGCTGTTTTTACCATAGCCGAACATAAGGAGCTAAGGAACATTATGCCAGGGGACACAGTTTGCAGCACGTATCATTGACACAAGCAGAAGAAAACTACAGCATGCAATTGTTTCATTCACTCAGAACCAAGACAGATTACTAAGCAGTAGGACTTTCTAAAGGAAGACAAATGGGTTACAGGATAGGAGAGCAGCTGCTGGTTAAAACCAGATACAGCACGCTAGGTGGACTCAAGTGACTCACACGTAGTGGAGTCAAAGTCAGCAGGAGCAAGGAATCCCTGCCTACAGCAAAAGCAGCACATTTGCTCAGCAGCAAGCAGGGATGAAAAAAAGCCAAGAGAATGTGAGGTCAGGACAGTAAAGTAACACAAATTTTATTTCACAGACAGATGGTGGAATCTCATCTGGAATAACATGTCAGCATCTGCTAGTTTTTCCTGAAGGTGAAGTAGATTAGAAAGAATTAAAGATGTTGATAGTCACAAAATGAGAAAGTGAAAACTAAAAGAATAAATTCAAGAGTAGTAGATGATAAAATAAAAAAAAGCCTTAAAAGTTTCACTTAAAGAAAAGAAAAAAGCCAAACCAAACCTCCACAAGAAACCCACCACCACCAATCCCCCTCC